>NC_041225.1:61222332-61229106 GCF_002837175.3 Physeter macrocephalus
CATGTGGGATCCTCCCGGACCGGGGCACGAACCCGTGTCGCCTGCATCGGCAGGCGGACTCTCAACCACTGCGCCAGCAGGGAAGCCCCAAAATAATTGTACTTCTAAACATATGTTTGGAAGGGTGGGGCTTAAATAAGAATGGATGATGAATGTAGACTCTGAGACATAATAATTTTTTTCTGAAAAAACAAAACAAAACAAAAAAAAACAATTAACCAAAAGCAATAGTTCCTCTTTAGGTGTCTCTAGAAGGCCTGTGCTTAATAGTAAGAATGGATAATAAATGTAAATTCTGGGGCATTTGTTACCCACAAGCTGCATTGCTGCAGTGAAACAAATTACAGAAACACAAATACCTGTTGAAACTTAGGTAGGCTGTTTCTCCCTCCTCCATTCCACATGACAGTCACTCGGAGTTTCACTGAGCTCATTATGCCCTCTAATTATAACACTAAGGAAGGCCTCCAGAAAAGGCTTTTTGTTGTTGTTTTTTTTGTTTTGTTTTTTGCCACTAACACTCTTTCCATCCCCTCGCCATTACCTCAAAAATGAGAAAAAAAATGATGACAAGAATCAGCATCGGCAGAACTGACCTTCTGAGAGAAAAGTTCCTATTTTAAGTGATATAACACAATTTGATAGCTTTCAAATGCACTGGATAAATACTTTTCTGTCACAGCAAGTGGGAGGGTAAGCATCCTCTTATATACTAATGCCACAAATGCTCTCAAGAAGCAACTAAAACTTTGGCTAGCTGTTGTCAGAAAGAACCACAAAACTAAAATGATTCATTTTTGGCGAGACATTTGGACATCCAGATGGGTAATATTAATGTGTTTAACAAGTTAACTCTTTCAGATATCTGAGGATATAGGTAATTTCCAATTTGTTCTAATGTACTGATGAGGGTGTAGTCCCACCCAAAATCCAACTTGTGTGAGAGCCATGTGAAGGCCATCCTCTCTCAGAATGGAGTTTTAGAGGAAGTTCCAGACCCCTTTTACATCTGAGCCTCCTAGTACATTAAAGAACTGAAGAAATGCCAAAACAGGGTTGCAGAAATTATCAATTTATTTTGCGTGTTTACCTATAACAAATCAGGGATTTAAATTTGCACATCCAAAATGTAATGACCACAGGTCTCACCTAACTCATTTGGAGAGAGCTTTAAATCTTAACATTGAGGCTCCTCAAGAATACCATGAATCTGAAGTCCAGACCAAAATGACCTCCCTTTCTTCCCCACAAAAGGATCTAGCAGGTCAGAAATTTGGTTCCATGTGCCATCGAGATATTTCTGGCCAAGGTTGGGCTTTCCATGTTTTATGTTGCATAAGTTTGGAATTAAACTAAGTCTTTAAGTGCATGAACAGATTAACATGGAGCTTTTTCTGAACAAGTCATGCCTCTGACTACAGGTTTTCCTGAGGCCACTTCTGAAGGTAGGTCACAACTTCGTTAAAACACGAAAGCAAGGCAATCCTGTTGTTCAGAATCTGTCTTTGCCAGCTACATGCTTACTACTTTGTACATTCTTAGGACAAAAAAATCTTATCTCAGTAACAGAGAATGACTGACAATGGTGGATTCTCAAGCATTTCTATTAACCAAAGAAAGAAAATGAACTTGTACCCTTTAGAGTCGGAGTCCAAAATAGCACAGCAAACTCAACATTTCTTTAAGATGTTAGGTTTTAGTTTTGAAATTCACAAAATGTTACATTCTTCTCCATACTCTGTTTTTATATAAGCTAATGGTGCCTTGTCCCCCAATCTTTGGTTAAATTTGATTCTCGCATACCCTGTTTGATTCTGTGGTGCTGCGTAGCCCTGGCACACCACTCTGTACCCCTGATGGAGTGTGTGCACTGGAGTCCGTAAATGCATGCACGTAAGGGATAGTATCTTTTGTCCCCTATGATTATCCAAGGTTTATCCCTATTGAGTTATTATGCACATGGCAATCAGAGGTAGCTCTAGGATTGGTGAGGCTCCCAGAAGAAGCCTTCATGTAGCAAGTTCCATTCTGCCAAAGTAATCCATTTTTTATTTTTAAAATTAATCGTGTGTTCTCCTTTATCATGTTAGGCTGGGGGAGGGTATTTATGATGGTGTAACTCATGACCATGCTTGTTACAAGGTTCAAGGCCAGTGGTTCTTAAAGACTACATTTTTTAAATTTGTAGGATATTTGTTTAACTATCACATTATTGGGAGAAGCTCCTGGCCAGGGATGGGGAATCAAAGGATACCAGTCCCCTGTCTCCCATTACCATTAACATTTTAACTAACATTTGTGTAGTAAAAAAAATCTGAGCTGAGAACTCAGCTACATTTTACATATAAGCACAAATGATTTTTGGTACAAATTTTTTCTGAACTTTTCAGAAATGTAGCTTCTTGTAAATCAAAGAAAGACTACATTTTGTTTTGTTTCAGAACTTTACTATTCCAGAAAATCATGTCAGTTGACAGCAAAAGCCGCCTGTAACTGAGCCTCCAATACAGAACACCTACATCATTCTGTAATTGCTGTTGCTGTATTCAAGGTGATTCTACGCTTAAGAGCAAGCATCTGACTTGCTTCCATATGTCTTCTAGTGCTATCCTGCCTGAGTATGTACATATTAATATACATATTATTTATTATGAATTATTTTTGTCCTGGTGTCCTATTTAGGGCATTAAAAATATATCTTCCTAGGTAGGTGATATTACTTATGAGTTTCATTTCAGGAGATCAAAGGAAATACAAGATAGTTATAAAAAGGGTGCATTGGATATGCTAGAGTGGATAACCACTGCCCTAAGTGGTGGCCTAGTTGACTGTATATTAGAGCTGCCTCTGCACAGCTGCATGCTGAAAAATTTCTTTAGAAAAGTGTGATTTAATGTGAAGACGTTGACAGATTAGCAAAGTGTTTAAGACACATACTTCAAAGTCAGGCAGACTTTAATTCACGTCTTAGCTTTGAGACTTACAGCTGTATGACCTTGGGCAGTCTGTTTACCCTCTGTTAGACTTCATTTCCTCAATTGTAAAATAAGATAACTTGTGAAACTCCTTCGACAAGGTTACTATTGCTTTTATTCTCCTCATCACTCTTAGTGAAGAGTCTTATGACAGATTACTTTAAGTGTCTTCAGAGTTCAGGTCCCTAAGAAAGATTATGCCTTCTAAAGTGCTAGTCTGTTTCCTTTTAGACAGTGGGAGCCATTTCATTCATGCCTGTTTTACTCTTGACTTTGACTGTTAGTGCACATGGAGCTAAGTACTCGTGCTTAATTGCTGTGGCTTTCGTCAGACAGGGCTTCTTAATATAGTTTGCCCCCATTTCATTCTCTCCTCCCCTCTCCCTCTACTAAATTTTGCACTTTCATCTTTTGTTGTAAATTGTAACAAATTCTTTTGAAAGTAGGTGGAAAATAAATAAATAAAATAAAATGACAATGAAATAATAAGGCTCCATTTTCTTTATAATGCTTTATAGTGTTTATTTCTAAAGATGACAGAGTTCCTTTTTTCCCCTTCTTGTATGCTATTTGTTAATGATAGTATGTCAGATCTTTATTGTATCACTTACATGGGAAAATATGACAATAACTAAGATGATATTTTACCACAAATACCCATCCATAGAGTTAGTTCAATATAAATTATTTAATTCTATTTTCTTAGCAAAAATCAGAAGAATAATACACATTGCTGTATCTTACCATATCACTATAGAACAGTGGTTCTCAAAGTTTTTGATCAGGACCCCTTTGCACTTTTAAAAATTATTGAGGACCCAAAGAGCTTTAGTTTATGTGAGTTAAATCTCTCAATATTTATATTAAAACTATGAAATTAAAATTGAGAAATTTAAAAATGTTTACTTACAAATCATTTAAAAAATAAACCTATTATATATTAACCCATTATATATTAAATCTTTTCTATATTAATATAACATAATTTTGTGAAAAATGAGTATGTTTTCCAAAACAACAATAAAACATTTTAGAAAAAAGAATAGTGTAATGTTTGTGAACACATTTATTGTTTGTCTTTTTTTCTATTTTTTTTTTAACTGAGGTATAACTGACATTCAACATTATTTTAATTTCAGGTGTACAACATAATGATTTGATATTTATATATTTTGTGAAATGATCGCCACTGTAAGTCTAGTTAACCTCCTAATGTTTGTCTTAATAGAAGACAGCTAGATTCTCCTATCTGCTTCTACAATCAGTGTGTTACAATATCATACATCACATAATCTCATAAGAAAATGAGAGTGAAAAGGACAAAAATTATTATTATTATTATTAACATAACTTGGACCTTATGAACCCCCAGAAGGGTCTTGGGGATATTCAGGACCCTGGATCACCCTTTGAGAACTGCTGCTATGGAACATAGCCCAGTGAAAATGGCAATAATAAGAAAAAGAAATAATGTCTTACCCACATTTTAATTTTCAGTCATTTCAGTGAGCTACTAAGTTTTTTTATATGTGCCTCTTAGCCTTCTCCCAAAGTTTATAGAAACATTAAGGTCAAACTATAGCTGATGGGAATGTTTAGATTTTTCCTTTAAGATCTGGGCAATGTATTTTGAAAGCTACTAGTGATATATGGAATCATTGTTATGCTTTTGGCAATAGATTTTTTTAAAAAATACATGTATTGAACAGAAATAATCTTTTTAGTTGTGGCATATAGGAAGACTTAGCTTTTTTGCTCTTCCAATCTATAATAGTAAAACTAGTTTTATTAAACCATTATTTTTATTTGTATGTGTTACTTGTTATATCATCTTTATACCATTCAATAACTAGAGTAGAGCAGATTGACTTCTCTTGTTTCTGCCATGAGGTGGTTCATAATGAAAGTTAGATGGCTTGCCTAATTTACAGAGTAGCATTAGGTTCAGAATGAGTTAGTACAGAAGAACAACACATTTTATTTTACTGTATTTTATTTATTTTTCTTTAGGTAACTGGTTGTAAGCAAGACTTTAAGCCTTTGTATTGCTGTAAGGACACTCTAAGTATGGCAGCTCTGCTTTCAGTGTGATGGAATCTCCATTATAGTGTGATGGTGCTGGTTCCAGTAATTAATTGGGCTTTCTGTTTCTCTTTCTAGGAAAGAACAATCTTAAACTTTCAAGTATTCCAACAGGGGAGACTGAGGCGGCTAACGTTTAACTTGCCCAATGGTAGCCTTAGAGTTAGGTTCTGGATATTTTGAAGTGAACAGGTGATAAACAGTGTTTTCTGCTTATGAGACACATCCCAAGTCTCTCTAGGTTTCAGAAGGTGATAAAATAAACATGGGCGAATGTATCAACTGCTACCTCCAATGACAGCAGTACTCCCTGCTGGGCCCAGGGAATCACCTTAAAATCATGTCATTGTACTTTGCATAGACGGTCAGATTGTGCCTTTGCCTAAAAAATTGCTGGCCTATCTATTTGTCTATCTATCTATCTATATATCTTTATAATATGTGTGTGTGGGGTGTGTGTGTATGTGTGTATATATATATATATATATATATATATATAGGCCAAAAAGTTCATTCGGGATTTTCCATTACATCTTCTGTTACATAACTTTTTACTTTCCCAAGGACTTTCAGAACTGTCAGTTAAGTAGTATAGGTTTTCAAGGTTAGAAAGGAATTTAGATGATCTATTCCAACCCCCCAAAACTTGTTGAAGCTATTCAGTGTCTTAGATGAGTTGTCGTTCTAGCTTTGTGTGAATACTTCCAATTGTAGAAACTTCATGATTCCTAAGGCAAACCCTTGTGATTTTGGACAGCTCCAATTATTGAGAAAGCTTGTTCTCAATTTGACCTGAGACAAACAGATACCCTTTTTTTCACTATAGCACTTCTAATGTTTGAAGACAACTTCTGTGTTTCATTCTTATGTCTTCATGAGCCTTCTCCTCTCCAGACTCAATCAACTCTATTCTTTATCTGGAAATTTTGTTAGCCCCTTTCCTACTCTTGTTCTCTCTCCTGCTGCTCTGCTCCAGTTTTCAATGTCCGCCTTAAAAATTATGATACCCAGAATGACACTTAGTACTCCTATTGCTGAATTAAGGCCATCTCCTCCCTTATTGCGATTATATGCTATTGGATCTGAAGATCTTCTAGCTTCTTTGGCAACTGTATCATATGGATTTATACTGTACTTACTATCAATGGAAAGTATGTCTCAGCCTCATCAGTTACTGTTAAGCTATATTTTCCTCCTGCACTTCCAAAATTGGACATGCAATTCAAAACTCAATCCATTAAAATTTGAAAGGAAGGTATTCTTTCTCGTTTTTTTGTTTTTGATTGGGGGAAATAACTTTTTATTTATTGCAATTTAAATCTACAGAAAAATTTCAAGAATAGTGCAAAGGATTACCCTATATCATTTACCTAGATTCACCAATTGTTAATATTTTACCCCATTTACTTTATCCATCTCTAGAGAGGTAGAGTGATATAAATTATATAAGATGTAAATAGTTATGTATTAATTTTTTTCCCAAACAACTTGAGAGTGAGTGGCAGCTATCCTGACTCTTTAAATATTTCAGTTTGCATTTACTAAGAATAAGAACATTTTCCAAAATAGCCAAGGTATAGCTACAAAATCAGGAAATTTAACATTGATATAATGCTATTATCCAATCCATGGTCTATACTCAAATTTCACCAATTACCCCAATAAAGTTCTTCATCGCTTCTGTGTGTGTGTGTGTGTGTGTGTGTGTGTGTGTGTG
>NC_041225.1:61229152-61251199 GCF_002837175.3 Physeter macrocephalus
GTTAGCTTCTGTGTGTGTGTGTGTGTGTGTGTGTGTGTGTGTGTGTGTGGTGGGGCTGAGTGAGGAGGAGGTGTAGTTTGGCTCCACTTCCAGAGTCTCTGATTTTGGAGGTCTGGAGTGGGAAGTGAGAATTTGCATTTCTAATAAGTTCCCAGGTGATGCTGCTGATCCAGGAACCACACTTTGAGAAATTCTGCCTCAGTCCCTTCTGTCTCTTCAACATCACCTTTAGCCAGTCCTCCCTCCACGGTTTCTTAGAGATTGTACTCCATGCCTAACACAGAGCCCACCCCTGCTGCTCACCATGGCATCCTTTTCGTCGAGGAAGTTCTTGACCTATCAATCTTCTCCAGCCCCTGCGTCACCTTAGTTGACTCCACTAGGCCTTCCCAGTCCTGGGTGCAGATAGCTGCCTAAGGAACGCTTGCCATGTTAATAGATGCCGCCATTTTGTTCAAAACTAACAGGTAGCTTTTAAAATGTCCCTGTAGTATTGATTAGCTGACTTTGTAGTCTTCTTTAAGAGTGTACTGCGTGACTGAAATGATTTTGAAACAATATTAAGTCATGAATCAAACTCACTGTCTTGTCATGTTTCAATACCAAGGATCCTTGTCAAAAACCATCCCCCTTTCTTTTTCCCTTCAAAATTTCACTTAAAATCTCTATCCATTCCTATCATCGGTTAGCCCCCCTTATCTCCAACCCTATGTGTGACACCCATGTATTTTTCTAGAACATGCATGACAATCTCAAACATCTTAATAATAAAGCCTCAGGTGGGTAATAGGAATTTAGAGGAAAAATTAAATATAAATACTTAAGTCTTCCTTCCAGTTTCTTTAGGGCAAGTTTTCTGAGCAGTGACGCTATTGACTTTTTTGGCCTGGGTAAATCTGTGTTGTGTGGGGCTGCCCTGTGCATTGAGGATGTTTAGCAGCATCAGTGGCTTCTACTCATGATGCCAGTGGCACCCCACTCCCACCCAGTGTGACAACCAAAAATGTCTACAGGCATTGCCAGATGTCCCCTGAGGGTAAAATCTCCCCTGGTTGAGAACCACCAGTATAGTGACATCTTACGCTTAACTTGAGTTTTCACGGATTTGTTTGTGAAATATTATCAGCTGGTTTGGGCCTTTAAATTTCAATCCCCAATCCTTCTTAAGCATCTCCAATTCTTTCTTTCATGTATTTCTCTCATGTCTAGAGTGAAAAAAGGAGGTTACATTTTCATAATTGTTCTTTACTGATCCTCAATCTAAGACAAAAGGCAGCTCTCACCAGACACACAGAGGCAGACCGCAGGACAGACTTCAGATTCTTTTCCTATCCTTCCTGTAAGTATTAATCTCACCATAGGATGGTGATAGTTACTGTGATTAATATACTTTTAACTGTAATGCGATTACAGAAAATCATGCCACAATTGCTAGAGCTAAAACTTGACCTGCCCTGACAGGATGATGAAAACTCAATACCATTCTCCCTGACCCTCCCCACCCCCTACACTCCCCCAAAGAGTCTTGCTTCCTAATGAGTAAGAGTAGTTTAAGCTGCAATTATTTCCTCTTACACTGACTGTCCTTTTCACCCTGATTACTCTTTGGATGTATAATGGGGAGATAGCTGCTTGCAGGCTAGCGAGGAGGTCTGGTGAATGGCAGCAATACATACTTGGGAAGAGTGCATTCTACTCTCAGAACAACCTCCCCAAACTGAATGCAGCTCACAAATGGAGTGGGTAGAGCTTTTTACAATTTTGATTTGAAATGCCACTTTTCTAGTGTCTGTAGCCAAAACAGTAAATAATTTTGTGGGGTTTTTTCCTGCTGCTTTCAGTTTGACATTTGCTGATCCCCTCTTGAATTTACGTTTGCAGAACAAGACAACCATTTGTATCATTAGGCCTTGCTCCTTTTTTGTTGAGATTACGGACCTTCTTCTCCAATTTTGTCTCCTTTTTTTTTTTTTTTTTTTTTTTTTTTTGTGGTACGTGGGCCTCTCACTGTTGTGGCCTCTCCCGTTGCGGAGCACAGGCTCCGGACGCGCAGGCTCAGCGGCCATGGCTCACGGGCCTAGCCGCTCCGCGGCCTGTGGGATCTTCCCGGACCGGGGCACGAACCCGTGTCCCCTGCATCGGCAGGCAGACCCTCAACCGCTGCGCCACCAGGGAAGCCCTTGTCTCCTTTGACATGAGCAGAGCATCTATTCATCCAAAGGGAACACCAAGACACAGTTAGAGAATATGGCTTGGGAACACAGAGGGCATTGTGTCTATGTTTCCTAATTTCAGAAACCCAGAATTGCTTTATTTGCCAGACTATCAACCAAGCTCTGGATTACTGGAAACTTTTGTACATTTATAGTTTTGTTTTAATCAAGATACTACAACTCTGAAGCATCATAAGGTCTACAAGTACCTTGTAAGTCATTTTTTATAAAGACTAAACAATAAAAATGTTTTGTATAGTTTGAGGGTTAAGTGAATTTTATCTATTTGTAGCTATTTATTTGAAAAGTATCTGTTTCGCATATAGATATTTCATAACCACTTAATCAAAATAAATCAGTACCTCAGTTACCGGTAATTTTTTCTTAAGGGAACATTAGACACCAGAACAGTGCTGAAACAAAGAATGATAATGATCCTAATTAATCGTGTGTTTCTTGGTAGATGACAGAGCACCTCCATATATATGATTTTGTTTGTTTTTAAAAGTTGACACTATGGGCAAAGAAAGAAGCCTTGGGACAATGAATGGTTAAAAAAATAAATAACCAAAGACCTAAAGATTACACATGCCCAGTGTGATTGGTTGGTTTGCTAATCAAAAGGAAAAGAAGAGTTCTGATTTGGTGGTGGTGGCTTTACAAACCAAGGTACTTGCTGCAAAACCTAGAAACTCAGGAGAATGCCAGGTAAAGAAGGAGCCAGGCAAAATGAGAACAAAGGAAAGGAGGAAGAAGAAAGAATATGAAGGGAGACTAGGAGACAACGTGGCAGGGGGGTGGGGTGGCGGGGGGCGGGTCACTGGAAAGAGAAGCAAAGATTTAAACACTAACTAAGAAAATGAGAACATCAGTTACAAAGAAATTGAGAAAGGTAGGGGCACACAGCCCAGCGTAACTGAGCAGCCTTCTAGGACACCCACCCCTCAGGACAGTAGGCTCACAGAGTGAAACAATCCAATGCCTGGTTGGTTCCAAGTACCTAGGAACTCTTTACTTCCTACCATTCCAGCACAGTCATTGATCTTCATAGCCAACCCCCTTCATGAGGAATGAAGAAAAATTTGAATCGTGTTTGCTATTTTTTATGCACCAAAACCTTAAGTGTTACCTAAAGAAAAAAGAAGTTAACTGAATTTTCCCCATAAAAGAAGTCTACACAGAATCACTCATCTGACAGGGCTCACTAAATTTGACATTTCTATCGAATTTATCAGGATACCTCATTTCTCTACTTTGCTGTATATGAGTCGACTAGAATACAGTCAGTTCATTATTATGGGAACTACTTAAGATGGGAGGAAAAGTTGATAATCCAAGATGGTAACACAACCCACTGTGATTTATACTTGGTTATTTACATTTGTGTTTTGATATTGTACACTTACCCCTTTGTATTATAGTGATCTGTTTACATTTGTTCTCACAACTAGACTATCAGTGCCTTGATTGCAGGGACCATCTTAGTATCCAAAACCTAGAACACAGTCTCTGGCACGTAGCTGGGGTTTAATCAATGTTAGTTGAATAAATGAATGAAGAAATAGATATATCTGATCTAAGAAATCACTGTGAACAAAGTAATGCCTCCACACAATGAAAAACACAGTAACACCTGGAAAGCTTAACTACTTGTCTCTCAGACTGCTGTGAAGCCCCCAACCTCAACCCAAGTGCCCTACTGTAAATCTTTCCCCAGAACAACGGAAGTGGTTAAGTGTTCAGGTGTCAAAATGCTACCCCACTGGGCTGCAGGCTGCATACAAAGTTATATTACATTGGGTTTGAAATGCTAACAAAGCAAGTAATTAAGCTGAGTAAGTGCTAACTTGCTTGAAAGCAAGATTGGAAGCTGATAAACCAGAATGCTGATAATTAAGAGTTGATTATACAGCTTTGTTGTTTCTCTACCCTGCTAATAGCCTCTCATTCTTGGCGTGTAATGATTTCTTCCCCGCGAGGGAAAAAAAAAACCTAACCGTCAATCTTCTGCACTTTTTCTCTGCCATCCTGGGTAAGGCGTGACCTGGTCCTTTCCTAAGCTAAATCCTCCACATGTGCTCATCATCCTTTTCTCCTTCCTAGTCTATCTCTCGCATCTTCTACCTCTCTCTCTCCACTAATTTCTTCTCTTCTGTTTACAAACATGCTCAGGGGTTACCAGCCTTTAAAGGGAAAAAAAAAAAAAAGCAAGGCAACAAATGAGAGTGTGTGAGAATCTTTCCTTATTCTACAGTCCCTTAAGCTTCCGCCATCTTTCTTCTCTATGTTCTCTAAACTCTTGGAAAAGGAATCTGCACTCCTCGTGTCCTTAGCTTAACTGCTGATTACTTCTTATTCCCTTAAACTCTTTTACTGGTTTCAGCACTCTAATGAAGCTCTTTCAGAAGTTATCAATGTATTCTTTTTTAAAATTTTTATTTATTTATTTTTGGCTGCTTTGGGTCTTTGTTGCTGCTCGCGGGCTTCCTCTAGTTGCGGCGAGCGGGGACTACTCTTCGTTGCAGTGCGCGGGCTTCTCATTGCGGTGGCTTCTCTTGTTGCAGAGCACGGGCCCTAGGCGCACGGCCCTCAGTAGTTGTGGCTCGCGGGCTCTAGAGCGCAGGCTCAGTAGCTGTGGCACATGGGTTTAGTTGCTCCGTGGCATGTGGGATCCTCCCGGATCAGGGCTCGAACCCGTGTCCCCTGCATTGGCAGGCGGGTTCCCAACCACTGTGCCACTAGGGAAGTCCCTATCGATGTATTCTTAGTTATCAGATTCCAGAATCTTCATTGTCCTTGATCTTTCAGCATTTCACATTGTTGACCTGCCCCTTTTCTGAAATGTGTCTTTTTGTGGCTTCCATAACATTTTACCTTTCTGGTTTTCTTCTCACTTATGACTTCTTCTCTCCTTCCCTCTCTTCCTTCTTTCCTTCTTTCTTTTCTTCCTTCCTTTTGGTAAGAGAGGCAAAGAAAGAAACTAATATTTATTGACATTTAAAACAAATTACATGCCATGTGTTTAGCCATATTTTCAAATATTACCTCCTTTTGTCCTCACATCAACCCTAGGATATAAATATTATTACCTCCACTTAAGATGTTATTTATTTACTTATTTATTTATAATTGTGGTAATACATAATATAAAATGTATCATAATAATCATTTTAAGTGTACAGTTCAGTGGCATTAAGTACATTCACATTGCTGTGCAACCATCACCACTACCCATCTCCAGAACTCTTTTCATCTTGCAAAACTGAAACTGTGTTCATTACAGAATAACTCCGTTACCCTATCTCCCCAGCCCCTGGCAACCACACTTCTACTTTCTGTATCTATCTCTCTGTATCCACTCTAGGTACCTTATATAAGTCGAATCATGTAGAATTTGTCTTTTGGTGACTGGCTTATTTCATTTAGCATAATGTCTTCAAGGTTCATCCATATTGTAGCATGTGTCAGAATTTCCTTCCTTTTTAAGGCTGAATAATATTCTATTGTAGGTATATATCATTTTGTTTATCCATTCATCCATTGTTTATCTCCATTTTATAAATGGTGAAACAGTGGCTCAGACAAGTAAAATAACTCATTGAGTTCACATAACTTTTCCCTATGGAAGCCTTCTTCTAAATTCTTTCTTTAGTTTTATTCTCTCTCTCTCTCTCTCTCTCTTTCTCCCCTCTTTGCCAATCTTATCCCACATCTTAAATTATAATCTCCTTATGGAGATTATAATTTAAGATTTGTAAATCCTACACTTAACCTTAAGTGTTAAGTGTATATCCTACACTTAACCTTGGTACTGAATCCAGTTCCATATTTTCGGTAGATCCACCAGAATCTCCGTCTGATACCTTTGACTCACTATGTACAAAACAAGCCCATCATCATTTGATCTTCAAAATAGCCTTGTCATTCTGACATTCCTGTTGCTGTTAATGATGACAAATTCCCCAGTCACCTGGACCTGAACCTCTGAGTCATCCTTGAGCCCCTTTTCCTACATCCCCCAAATTCAGTGTCATAAAGTCCTGTCAGTTGTGCTTCACTAATCCTATTCATACCCATTTCAGCCTTGCTGTCCCTGTAGAAGAGGTCCTATAACAAGGTGGATCTAAGAGCTTAGGTTGGGTTCAAATCCCAACTCATCCACTCCCTGGCTTGGAGAAGAGGGAGGGTGTTGGACTAGTCACCTGACCTCACAGAGCCTCAATTTCCTCATCTGTGGGAGAAAGCCCAATGTGCAAGGTATTTTGATTAACAAATGTGATATTTATAAATAGCCCAGCACAGGACTTCCCTGGTGGCACAGTGGTTAAGAATCCGCCTGCCAATGCAGGGGACATGGGTTTGAGCCCTGGTCTGGGAAGATCCCACATGCCGCAGAACAACAAAGCCCGTGCGCCACAAGTACTGAGCCTCAGCTCTAGAGCCCGTGAGCCACAACTACTGAGCCCGCGAGCCACTACCACTGAAGCCTGTGTGCCTAGAGCCTGTGCTCCACAACGAGAAGCCACTGCAATGAGAAGCCCATGCACCGCAACAAAGAGTAGCCCCCGCTCTCCGCAACTACAGAAAAGCCCGCATGCAGCAACGAAGACCCAACGCAGCCCAGCCGAAAAGAAAGAGAAAGGAAGGAAGGAAGAGAGGGAGGGAAGGAGGGAGGGAGGAGGGAAGGAGGGAGGGAGGAGGGAAGGAGGGAGGGAGGAGGGAAGGAAGGAAAGAAGGAAGGAAGGAAGGAAGGAAGGAATCCTGTCA
This sequence comes from Physeter macrocephalus, assembly GCF_002837175.3. Classification (NCBI taxonomy): domain Eukaryota; kingdom Metazoa; phylum Chordata; class Mammalia; order Artiodactyla; family Physeteridae; genus Physeter; species Physeter macrocephalus. The sequence continues at coordinate 61,236,133 of NC_041225.1, forward strand.
GTTGTGCTTCACTAATCCTATTCATACCCATTTCAGCCTTGCTGTCCCTGTAGAAGAGGTCCTATAACAAGGTGGATCTAAGAGCTTAGGTTGGGTTCAAATCCCAACTCATCCACTCCCTGGCTTGGAGAAGAGGGAGGGTGTTGGACTAGTCACCTGACCTCACAGAGCCTCAATTTCCTCATCTGTGGGAGAAAGCCCAATGTGCAAGGTATTTTGATTAACAAATGTGATATTTATAAATAGCCCAGCACAGGACTTCCCTGGTGGCACAGTGGTTAAGAATCCGCCTGCCAATGCAGGGGACATGGGTTTGAGCCCTGGTCTGGGAAGATCCCACATGCCGCAGAACAACAAAGCCCGTGCGCCACAAGTACTGAGCCTCAGCTCTAGAGCCCGTGAGCCACAACTACTGAGCCCGCGAGCCACTACCACTGAAGCCTGTGTGCCTAGAGCCTGTGCTCCACAACGAGAAGCCACTGCAATGAGAAGCCCATGCACCGCAACAAAGAGTAGCCCCCGCTCTCCGCAACTACAGAAAAGCCCGCATGCAGCAACGAAGACCCAACGCAGCCCAGCCGAAAAGAAAGAGAAAGGAAGGAAGGAAGAGAGGGAGGGAAGGAGGGAGGGAGGAGGGAAGGAGGGAGGGAGGAGGGAAGGAGGGAGGGAGGAGGGAAGGAAGGAAAGAAGGAAGGAAGGAAGGAAGGAAGGAAGGAAGGAATTTATAAAAAGAAAAAGCCCAGCACAGTACCCAGCATTTAGTAGACGCTAAGTGGTAATTCTTTCTTCTCTTTTTAAATTCTATCTTCCTACTTGTAGTTCACTAGCCTTCTTCCCTCATAAGGAGTTTTCTTTTCAGTATTTAGTTACCTGCAGGAAACAAACCACTTTTTTTAGCATTATGTTTTATTTTACAATGCCCTGGATTCTATATACCAATCAGAGGACAGTGATTGTGTTCAGAGTTGATGCTTCATATTTGTGTTTGAGACTTGATTTGACATTTAGAATGCCTAAAACAATCTTGGAAGGAATTTCCATCTATTAAACTGCTACATCAAAATTGTCTCATACAAAACAACTTAAAACTGCAAGATTTATTGAGCCCAGTCTCATTTTTGAAAAGACTGTTATGAAGTCAGTGAAGTGAGATTTCCATGATTAAGAACAGTTGGAGGGATTAATGGAGAGGTGGCACGAGCTTATTGATAACTTTGAGTGTACCAAGAGTTTTAACTGGGTTAAGTGGAGTCAGCAAATATTCCCCCCTGAACAACAAAGTACAATTTGGCAAGAAAATAGGCCAACTCGTGCATTTTCAGCAGAAGGGGCACTTGGGTAGAAGGCTGTCTTCTGTTCATGGAGTAAGGGAATGTAGGCAAATTAAATCCCAACTTCCTCATCAGCAATCTGCACTCCGGGGAGCTGTCCAGAGTAGCCAGGCCATGTCCAGCTGCACTGAAGATAGAAATTCCATGTATGGATCCTGAACTGTGTTTCTTACGTAGCTGGGTTGCTGGGTCTCAGAAAACCCACTAACCCTAACAACAAAACCGCCAAATAATCTTTTATCAGTGGTTTGGAGAAAGGTTTTAATAACAACTAGGCATGGAAAAGTTAGACTTGTGATGCAGCACTTCAGATTGATCCTTTCCTTTCATGTTTCAGAATGGTAAGCAAGGAGGCAGTGAAGATGGGGATGGTGTTAGTTCCCCATCTTGTACTAGACATCCAGGCATAGCCATGTATATAATTCTGTAAACTCAACCGAGCATTCCTTGAGATGGCTGCTCCCTCATCAGTGAACCCATGACCACCCTTGGTACCACACTCCAGTTTCAAGCTAATGGTCCAGGCATGTCAAAGATGGCCAATCTATCCAAACACTTGGGTTGGATTCACTACTTCTGTCTCATTCCTGAAGTATGTAATCAAATTCTAAAGACCGATTGCTTGGTGTTCTTATTTTTCTTTTGCACAGCAAAAGCAGACAATGCTACCGAATGCGTAACTTAGCAGTTCATTTGCTACTTACTGATGTTTTGTGTTTTATTTTTCCCTCATGAGTAAATGTGAATGCTTGTATGTTGTCTTCTGAGTTTTTCTTCTGATAGCCTCCTTTCCTGTCTCTTCTCAGACTTTCTGTTCATGAGCTCTAAGAATGGCATTCTCTGGTGTTCTGTGTTCATGTTCTATGAAAATGGCAGACTCTGCTACTCACTCTTATTTACCCATAACTATCTTACCCTCAATCCTATTTTTCTCTCATTTTGCTTGAGAATCTTCGTTCTCTGGTCTCCACATTGAGTTGATAAGCTCTAGGAATCCAGTGGCTGACTGGGGTTTAAGTTGATTTGGTCCCAATAGTACCTTAACAGAATCCTCCTTCCATTCCTTTATGAATTAGATTCCTCAAACTCTTTTGAATGAACCATTGTGATTTCCTCTAAGGTGATTTATTAGAGTTGGGTCATGGAGTTCAGAATGAAAGTATAAACTCAAAAATTCAAACTCACATTTCTTGGGGATGAGTGGGTAAATAAACTCTTTTAGGATATTGGAATCATTTATTTGGCTATTCTCTTTTTCCCCTGCCCTAGCCCCCTAACACAGTAAAATTAAATTTTATAAATGTAGCTCAAGATTGAGCAATGGCTCTATTTGATGTTATACTGCTGCCGTGCTCTCAGACATCTCTCCCCCTCACTTGTTTTCCACTCCATGTACTGGCCTCAGAGCAGAGGGTTCAAAAATAAACGTATTACCAAAATGAAGGAAACAAGACTTTGAACTTCAGAGTGAAGAACTGTAAAGTGGCCAAGAGTCTGATTACCAGTCAGGCTTCTAGATGGTTTATTAATGAAGCAGTGGATTATCCACAAGGGGAAAGAAATGCCATTAGTGTTTTACTCTAGGCACGGAAGTTCCTATTTAAGGAAAAGTAAATGCATAGCATGCACCATGTCAGAAAACTAATTTTAGTGTTAACAATGAGTTGAGTATTCTTGTAGTGATGAGAAAATCTTCCAGCCTTCATTGCCTTCCACAAATAAGTTGCTGGAAGTAAACGAGGTGTGCTATTTCAGTACCAATTTAGCAATACCTCTGCTCTATTATCAGCAACATGCACAGTTGGTTCATGGCGGAACACAAGCCACTCTTGTCTGTGAATAAGCATCAGGCTGACTGTGCAGGATGATAATTGCTCTGCGTTCACTTCCTTTGGCACCTACTGATCTCTGCTAAGTGGTTAGTAAAACATTTTTGTAGGAATGTCAAGCGCTTCGAAAAATTTGAAGGACTTAGTTTTTGATTGCTCTTTTTCTTATGTGTAAGTTTGAGGAAAGTTCATGCAAAGCCATTCCACCGCTGCCATTGCTCCTAGGAAGTGTCTTAAGTAGTAGGGTGCCAGGGTGTCTGTGCTTGGCATCTTTTAATCAACTGTGTTTTCTTTTGTGTTATACTGTGAGACAGGCTGGATGTGTTGGGATATCAAGTGACCGTCTTCAACTGGATGGCAAATTCACTAAAGTGAAAATGATTGTGATAGTTCCCTCATTTCCCCCTGCAGTGTATGTAAAACTGACTTTTAAAGTGTTTAGTGGATAATGGATCATGTAAGGTCAGTACTAGCCATGGCGGCCACGGCTATTATTTTCTCTTTTCATGGGAGGGTGCTCAGCAAAATGAGATTGTCACACTCTTTTTTTGAGAGGACAGCGACAGACAGTTAAAAGCCTCTTCACGTAAGGATGTTATTTCATAAAGACACCAGCACTGGATTATCCCCTTCACTTTAAACTTCTGCCAGCTTGTACAAAGAGATAAAACAAAATAGCCTCGGTCCCAGGGGTGGGGAAGTGCTGGCTAGCTCAGCCTGGGTCCACAAGCTTTCATTTTGATTAGTCACATGTGAGGAAAATTCACTTAGGCTGAGAGGTAAATTTAATACCAGTTATGCCCATGCTGTTCATATCACAACCATTTTCACATGATGCCACTTAATTCCCTAAGAAGCAGAAAGGTAAATCGGTGGCTGGCCAGCAAAGGTGTCACAATGCATTAAGACCAGGACTCGCTGCAGGGGATAATGGTTCTGATTGCTGTTGACTCATGTCTCCGCCAACTGCCTCATGTAAAATAAGTGACATTTAAAAGACATCAAGATGTGAGAAGAGGTAAGGGAGAGAAAAAGAAAGAGAGAGGAGGGTAAAAAGTATGCGCTACTAAACTTGCCACCTGAATGTGCAGTTTCTTTTCCACCCTAAGTGGGAGGAAATGATAACTCGACATGCCATGGGCGACCTGCACTAAGCTTTTAACTTCCTGTCTTGTGTTTTTAGAGAAAAATCTGTAAAATTGCTTCTGGGAACTGCTCCAACGTGTTATCATTTCTTCCAATTTAATTTTTTCTAAGTTTTATTCTTTTGCCCTCACATATCAGTCTATTCATCTCTTTGAAAGCTTGAGGCTGAATCAAGTTAGGCGATGGTAGACAAGAGGCAGTCTACTTTCTGAAGGCCCATTTATGTCTGTTTTTATAAAGAGAATCAAATTCCAGTTTACAGTAAGCATATGCTTCAGTTGACATCTGTTTCTAAGACTTGGACGCTTTGTTTGCATAACAGTCACCAACAAATGGCCTTGTTTTAAGTCTGCTCACTGAGTTGTATGTGGGTTGTTCAGCTGGGGATTTTAGTCGCAGCTGATCCCCTACCGCTCATAGCTGATAGGAAGGGGGAAAATCCGAGAAGCCCAGTGCTATTTATTAATGCAGATTTTAACATTCTCAATGAACCACTTATCCAGTGTGATTCGGCAACCAAATCCTTATTTGCTCAGGGAGAGGAGGGGGTGTTCTTCAAAGTGCTGAATTAAAGCTTACCAGCTTTTTTTTTTTGGAGGGGGAGGGGATGGGGAGGAAGGAGAGCAAGGCCCTTTCTTTAGCCAGTCTCTAATAATTCAGAGTACGATGAGAGTGACTCTTTAAACAGGACATCATAAAACAAGCTTATGTTTAATGAATTTATCATTAACTAAGAGTATCAGACGTTTGTAGAGCTCTAAACGTGGGCCCTTTGTGCAAAGTCTTGATGCTTTTTTTTCAATACCACTTAAATATCAGCTTAGAGTTTGATAGAACGGCTGTGTATCCTTCATTCATCTAATTTTGTTTCACTTTAAAGCATACCTGATTCTGCATGCGTGGGAAACAGGAGCAATATTCAAATATTTCAAGATGTCCATGTGACTATCTTTACGATCATTAGTGCTAATTAAAGAAGTTGCTACTTGTGTTAAGCTGCTTCAAAAACAAAGCTAATCCGCAGTCTACATAAATCTGCCCTTTCTCCCCCTGCCCCCTGAAAGGCATGCCAGCAGTTAAAATACTGAAAGTCCAAGGATGGCATCTATGTGCCCCAGAAGGTAAACCTGATTAATAGAGGATTTTACTCTAATTCTCAGATTTCTATAGAGGAAATCTGACTTTTGTATATTTGAAAATACAGTATTCACTGACTTTAGCATACTGAACTTTTTCCCCTGAGTTATTGTGTAATATTCAGTAATCATTTATGAAATGTGTGTAACATTTTTCAAGGGGATTTACATATCAACTTTTCCTAGTGGAATCAACAACAGTAGCATGAAATGTATCTATTCCATTTACTCTTATCCAGTGCTCCTACTTTCTTCTTCCCTTTAATTTTTATATATGGTAAAAATTTCATTGAAGAGAGATTTTAGATGACAGGACTGTAATTTTAAACCCAATAGAAGAGGTGTAAGCAATTTGAGCTTAGCTGAAGCATAATCTTAGGTTGTCAAGAAGAAACCCATTCTCCCTATGCTAATCAATCAGTGTATCAACCAACCAATCATCTCTTCAGCTTAGCATATATCCTAAGGTTTGATATATCTATTAAATGCCCATCATGCAGCTGGTCTCTGGATGATGAGATTCCCCCTATCTTGGCATTTGGCGGCCGATGACTGAGCTATCACAGCCTCAGATAAATACCAAGCTGGAGATTTCAATCCCATTCCTGAGTGCGGAGACAATCCAGAAACGTTGAAAATATTCTTAGAAGAGAATACACAGAAAATTACATTTCTCAATGCTGTGTTGTGTGTGGAAATTGTATATATTTCATGATTTACCCTCCCCAGACACAACAAAATAAAATAAAATGACTCTTTTATTATGATTGGAATGCTGGTAATCGAAAGAATTGTTGGAATCTGCTTTGAACTCTGTTTTTTTTTTTTTTTGGCTGCAGTTGGGTCTCTGCTGCTGTGCGCGGGCTTTCTCTAGTTGCGGCGAGGCGAGCGGGGACTACTCTTTGTTGCGGTGCGCGGGCTTCTCATTGCGGTGGCTTCTCTTGTTGCAGAGCACGGGCTCTAGGCGCACAGGCCTCAGGAGTTGGGCACGTGAGCTCTAGAGCGCAGGCTCAGTAGTTGTGGCGCATGGGCTTAGCTGCTCCACGGCATGTGGGATCTTCCCGGACCAGGGCTCAGACCTGTGTCCCCTGCATTGGCAGGCAGATTCTTAACCACCGCGCCACCAGGGAAGCCCTGCTATGAACTCTTAATTGCAAGACACATTACATGTAGGTATTTGAATAAGTAACAATAGTGACCAATCAGATGATAAATTTCCTGAAAACAAACAGAAGCTCAATTTTATAAAGCAAGGCACATAATCATTGTAATTCTGGGGAAAGGGGTCACTATTTCCAAAGACTGTACATTGCTTCCTGGTCTCAATTCAGAGGTTCTGATATTAGATGAGCTACAGCTGAATGTGTCTATAGCCTCTTCCAGCAGCCATGGTTTGGAGACAGTGAGTGTTTCCATAAAACTGTTTATCGAGAAATAGAAACCAAAAGGACTTAAATTTAATTGCTAAGAGCCTGTGAATATGTTGAAATTGGAATGTGTATGATTCATTTCTTCAAGCACTGATTTCCACCAGGAAGGTAAAATTCTTTCCACAAGATGCAAATTCAAATCATGATGTCTTTCCTACACTGTTGTTCAAGTCTCTTACTCTGAAAAGAGAAGCAAGGTGAGGTATTAGGGCATTGCGGTCCTAACCCAAGCTCAGCCAGTGACTAGCTAAGCAAGCCCCTTAATTCTTTAGGCCTTACTTCATAAATTGAGATTTCACTAAAGCGCCCATGAAAAGTAGGAAGTAATTATTCTCATCATATGTAAACACTATTTCATCTTCTTCCATAAGGTTATTGTTTTTCATGTCAATTATGGTATGAATTTCACCTTTTACTATAGTGTTTGCTCAGCCAAAATCTCTTTAGTGCTATTGGGCAACATAAACCGATGAAAAAGATACTCCAGGCTAAATACAACACTCTGGGTTTGAAGCCATGTTTTTCAGTCATTTGTTGAGGCTGGGGCCAAGGAAGAGGAATGATGGAGTTCACAGTAACGTGAACTCTTTGCTGCTGGAGAGAGAAGGGAATCTGTTTTCTGTCCTGAGAAGTCCAGCATGAGTCCATAGAGACCACGATGACTTCTCCACTCTCAACAACTCAGCCCGTGCACTTTGATCTCAACTAAAGAACACTCGTGTGTCCTGGTGTGAAAGGGCCAGTAACAATATAACAGCTCTAGAATTTCTGTATTTTTCTCAACAGAAAGATAACAGTGGTGTCAAGTCCAGAGCAATAGTTCAGTTTAAATAGTGTATTTTGAAGGCGCTTCTCAAGGAGTTGTGATTCTCAGAGAAAACACTTTGCTGTATGGGTTAAGGTTACAAATTTTATCTTAGCAAAGAGAAGGGGCCCCCCAGAAAAAAAGCAACAGAGAGAATCATTTTCTGTATCTCAAGTCACTTAAAGGGCCCATTCTGGGACTCATTCCAGGCTGCTCTGATTAGAGACCTGCATGTTTGTAGATATCCACAGATAAGTCCCAGATATGAGCACCCATGACATGTGCTCTGCTGAATGAGACAAAAGGATTGATTTAGAGAAAGATGGCCTATTGAATGTGGATTCTTTGTTGCTGGCCTGGAAACTTGTCCCAGGACAGCCTTACTCCCCAGAGCATCTATCCTGTCTTCTGGTGATAATTGTCCTGCCAGCTCTGCAGATTGTGGATGTAGATAAGAAAGCCAGTGAAAGTGGATTGAGCCCAGTTAGAAACTTATCCGCACTAGAACTGACCTGTGGTTGCACTACCAGGTAGAATCGGGTCCTAAGTAGATACATTATATGAAGCTCAGCAAACAGATCTTGTAAAAGAAGGATTCATTTTTCATTGTTGTTGAGTCCCAGGTTTAGAATGTTTTGCTACCGTTCTGCATGAATCCAGCATGCCTTCACATACATCACGTAAACATGCCACAGAGAAGTAAGAGAAGCAATGAGCTCCCTGTCCTGAAGGTGTTATGTTCAAAGACAACATAAAGAAACAGATCAAAGTATTTTTTATGAAAGCTTGAAGGTAGTATCAGCAAAATTTCTTTATCAGAGTATGATTAATGTTTGCTTTTCTATTATGAATTCTTTTAAATGGAAAAAGGGGGCAAAAACTGCAGTGAAAATTAAAGAGGAGGAGATAAGATGAAAGGGATAAAAGAGAAACTGAAGGGAAGGGAAGGGAAGGAAGAAAGTAATGGACAAAGTAAGGGGCTCCACTGGGGCCACGGCTGTGGTCTGTCTGCTCTCTGGGCCCAGTCTACATTTTAAGGAGGGAGTTCCTTCAGCTTAGAATGTTTTGGGGCTTGAGAGGCAGTATTCACCCAAACATCAGGCCCCAAGGGTTGACCACTGTTGTAGTCAGCTTGCGCTGCTGAGACAAAATGCCAAAGACTGGATGGCTTCTCACAGTTCTGTAGGCTGGCAGTCCAAGACAACATAGTTTCTGCTGGGGCTTCTCTTTGTGGCTTGTAGGTGGCCACCATTTTGCCATGTGCTCACATGACCTCATCTTTGTGTAAGCACAGTGTGGGGAGGAGCACTCTTTGGAGTCTCTTCTTGTAAGAGTGCTAATCCTATCATATCAGGGACCCACCCTTAGCACCTTGTAATTACCTCCTTATGGGCTCTACCTCCAAATATAGTCACACTGCAGGTTAGGGTTTCAACATATGAATCTGGGGTGAACACGATTCAGTCCATGGCAGCTACCAATTGTAATAACTAAAAAGAATCTCTCCAAAGGTGTCTTTCCAACTTGCTGTTGAAGAGACCACTATTAACCAGTACATAACCCATGATGCTTATCAGGATTCTGGAAGCATCGTGCCCAGCCATTAAGCAGCAGAGCAGCGGAGGGGAGAAACCAGGCACAGAGGGGAGAGGGTGTACAGTGAGTGCTTTACAAACACGCTGAATGGGTGAAAAATAATGACCTCTGACTTCTTTGTGGTTCTTAACGCATATGCTGCCACAGATTGGTTGTAAGGTTCACATCACACTGTGATATGAAAGTATTAATTGAATACGGGCAATCAGAATTTCTATGTGAATAATGACCTAGAAGACAATATTCTGCCCATTCAACAATAGAATGGGGAACCAGGGCCTTCACTTGGCTGTACAGTTCTCTTGATGGGGTCAGATTTTATTTTAAACCCTGAGGTACATGCATTTTATGTCTTATTTTAGCTCTTAAGGCTGATATGAATTTCTTTAGCGTAACTTAAGAAGAAAGAGAATTAAGGGAGGAAAGATAGGAAGGATGCCAGTGTTGTCCTTTTGGTTTCATTTGTGACTTTCTGACAGATACCTTCTTCAACCCTCATCTTGAATAGTAACCATTCCATTAAAAACAAACCCATGAATTTAATTAATATTAATGTACCAATGTCAGTTTCTTAGTTTCGACAAATGTAAGATGTTGACAATGAGAGAATCTGGGTGGAGGGTAGCCAGCAACTCTCTATACTATCTTTGCACCTTTTTACTTTTCTGTAAATCTAGACTTATTCCAAAATAAAAAGTTTATTTTTAAAACCCAGGTATGTGTGTTTTACAGTGAGCATGTCTGAATAAGAAAGCCCTTAGCTCTACATTTATGGGAGCATTTTCTCAATGATTCTACAAATGAGTGCTCATTTAAATTTGATATCCTGAGAAGCTGATGGCTAACCCTGCATTCATGTCTACCATCAGACAGGTCCCTGGTTGATCATGCTGAGATGCTCACTTATCTGATATTGAATCAGAAAAAGAGGAGGATTTAGAATTATCTGACTTTTTGGAATGCTACCCAGCAGTAAAATAAAGTAAAACAGAATAATCTCTTTGCATGTTTACTAGCCAAAGCATACTGTATCACATTGTAAGTTGCTTTCAAGTCTGTGTTTTCTATTAGGCTTGCCATGTGGTGTATTCATGATCATGTCAAAGTGTCTAATGGTTATTGTAAAATTAGAGGCTGTCCAAACAGAACCTGAAATCCTAAAACTTTCTCTCCAAAGTGTGATAATTCTTAGCTATACTAGTAAACAGTCTGACATGTGTTTAAACATAATTTGATATTTTTTATCAGATTGTCTTTTTTTAAAGTATGTCTAACAAAGTAACTATATAATAGAGGAGACGGTATGTAATTTTTAATTTTTATGTTAGTTTCTACCATGTTCTAGGCCCATTTGGATTTTTGAAAAAGAATAAGGTAATAGAAAAATGCATATGTGAGTCCCTGTGCTTACTGCGTTGTTTTACTTATATTTTTGTGTCCATCTTTTCCCCTGAAGAGTGAACTCGTTGAGAGTAGGAAATGTGGCCTCAGCGTCTAGCCCAATTCAGTATATAGTAAGGATTCAGTAAATATTTGTGTGAATGAATAATTGAATAAAATCACATTTAAATGAACTACTTCCACTTTGAAGGGAACCAAATAACTGCCTCTTGATTTACTCCCTTCACTGCCCTTGCTTTAGGATGGCCTCACAGTTTGGACTGGTTTTCATCATTGCTATCATTCAGCTATGTATACTGCCCTTTCGAATCCATAGAAAGTGTTTAAAAGAAAGAGAAATTGTTCATGTTTCCAAACCTATTAGAATGCATTTTCAAATATGTCAGACACATCTTTGTTAAAATTAAACCAGGGATTGGTTTTGAGCGAATAGCCCTATATCCTTACAGATGCTGTGGATGGATGCATCTAAGCTGCTTATTATATTGATGGGTTTTGCTGCTCTGCAGCAAATGAAAACAGGCAGCTGCTTCCTCCATCAAAGCAAAAAGCAGCCTGAGTTTTTATTAACCAAGTGTTCATTTCTTCTATTGCCAAAATTCTTACACAAAACAAAAGAGCAGTTTTAGCACATTACTGCTTAACTAGACATGAACAACTGACAGCAAGTGATAAGCCTGTCTGCTTTTCACAACTGGTAATCATTTTTGGAATAGATGTTTTAATATGGTTGAATATAAATTTTGTAATTTACATCTACAATGGTACGTAAATTTATAGATCCAGTTTGTTGCAGGAGAATGAAGGCTATAATCACAAAAGGCTTTTCCCAGTGTTGTTTAATTTTTAATCACTATTTGAAAACTGGGGAAGGAAAATGAAATCAAATTCATTTCTTTAAAAAATACAAAAAGGTGTTAAAGACAATCATACAAGTTGGTTGGAGCCATTTGTAGATGGCCCCGACAGAGCAAGACCCCCGTGTTTACAGCCAGGACGTGCCTCGCACTCCATTTCCACATTAGTTGCAGTGAGCCACCCAAGCTCGTGTACCAGCAGAAATTTCTGGAGAGCAGACCATCATGTTTCCCTCATATCAATGAATAATGATGAGCAGGGAGACAGCAAGGACAGGGACTTGGCCGTTTTGCACAGCTGAGATTCCCAGCCAACTCTCATAGTGTTTCCTTTGGTTTCATTTTTTTTAGCTACCTGAATATTATACATTTACTTTCAGATAGAATGGCAGAGAGGGGTTTATTTAAAGTGGGTGTAGACTGAACCTCAGCAAGACCGTTGCCCTATTTACCAAGTCAGTTTGCTGAATGGTGTGTTACCTTTTGGAACTTGCTCAAGGCAATTCCTGCTACAAAAAGGGGAGGTGCGGGCTTCCCTGGTGGTGCAGTGGTTGAGAGTCCGGTTGCCGATGCAGGGGTCCTCCTCATCCTCCTTCCTAAGAGGAGGAATTTGGAATGAAGGCAGTTTTGAAATGCTGGTGTCTTCCAAATGACACTGCTAAATAAACAAGTTCTGTTGCCTAACTAGCCTAATGCCAGGGCCATTTTAATAAATGTACCTTGTGGCTCTGGCATCTGTAGCATGTGCCTCCTAAATACCATTTTCTCTCCAGGGGGGCTTTCATAAATGCACAGAGCATGCACTCCACATGGAACACAAAGTTTTCAATTTGTTTGGAATTCAGTATCAGAGTTTACCCAGAAGTGAGATAAAACTGGACTCCAAGGCAGGAAGCTGCTGTAGAAATCAAATTCAGGAATCATAGGTAACTCGAGGAGGACCACACCCTCCTTACTCTCCTTTGGTGTGCCATGTAACAAGTGTGTGTCTACATGGGTGAAGTGATTAGATACCTAACATAAGGAACGCTAACAATTATTTCTAATACTTTCCTCTTTGTTCCACTCCATTCGACACATTACTGCTCTTACATGATGTTTCAAGACACAAGACAGTCCTATTTTTAAAAGGGTGATCCTACGCTGAGGACACTGAGCACTGAGGGCCTTGGGGGAGGATGTTACTTGGAGTAAAACTGGCAATGAAAGTCTTCCCTTTTTTTTTTTTGCCTATGGGAAGGATGTGCTGCGTTCCTGGGGGAACCCAGGCCATGTTTCCCTCCTGCTCAGAACTCTCTGGTCTGATTTCCTGGGTCTACCTTTCGGAGAAATGACTGTTCTCACTTTCTCACATCCTCTCTGACCAATGGAGATGGAACATGTACTCACCCAGAGAGCTCACACTGGGAGATTCTTCTACCTGTGCTTTGAGACCTTGGAAGAATTTCTTCTGCCCAAAAGGTAGTTTGTTACTCTGAGGAAGTAATATGTTTGAGGAAAAAATACAGCATATATCTGAGAACTGTGCTCAGTATTGGAAAAGGAAAAATTGGACTTGAGGAAGTTGTCTGTTATTAATATGCTGGATTAAGTAGATAAAAAGCTATCACAGGTAGAATATATAGATATAGAGTAGTTCTAGTCTGAAGCTGTGAGATTTAATTAACAAAGGCAGTTCTAATTCAGTCAAAGTGGACATGTTATGAAGACTTGATCTCTAAGATGGTTTTGAATCCTTTCTAAAATATTTCCTGAATTATAGTACAAATAAAACATTTTAACCAACCTAATTTCTTTAAAATGTCATGGACTAAAGCCCACTGACGATTTTATAGCTTTAGTTTGGAAATGCACAATTATAATGATCTATAGGCATTGAATTTAGAGCTGGAAGGGTCCTCAGAAATCAATTTGACCCTTCCAATTTATTCTTGAAACTAGAGCCCAAATATGATTTATCCAAAGTCCCAAAATTAGTTGTTGAATGAGTCATGAGAACTAGAAACTAGCCCTTTTGATTCCAGAACCAGCCACCAGGCTTGGGGCAGTTAGTGTAGTGCTTAAGAGACTGAGATTTAGAGACTGAGTAGGTGGGCTCAAACCCTGGCTATGCCGTTTAAACTTTCTGTGCTTTGGTGTACCTCACTGTGCCCCTTAGCTGGCCATAACGACAGTACATACCTTATAGCGTTGTTTTAAGGATTAAATGAGATAATCTATATAAAGTGCACAGCTCAGTGTTTGCCAGGTAGTAAGTGTTCAATAAGTTATGCGAATAACAACAACAACAAACACTAATTGCACTTACTTGGTACTCTTATAGTTCATTCAATCCTCGTGTTACCGAGTCCAAGCTTACACTGCTTGCTGCACGAGAGGCCAATAAATAAGGAGATGAGTTGGTGGGGCAAAGGGTCACAACTTTATCTGGAAAGCCAGCAGATGGAGAAGCTGGTGCACTAGTGTCGCAAAGAACTGTCTTCCCCAAGTTAGAATTCAGGCTTCTTTTATACTAAAAGGGGAGGGAGTGTGGTTAGTTATTGTAAAGTTCTTGGTGTCCCAATCCTTTGTTCTTGCAGCTGTCCACTAAGTCAGGTCACATGTTTCTGTAAACCTCCAACAAGCAAGAGTTATTCTCTGTTCTGCAACTTTTTATCTCTATAAGAACGGAAAATGTTATACCTTAAAGGTCAGAGCCTGAGGATGTGTTATCCTGTATATTTCAGGCTATAGGCAACATTCTTAACTTGTAGCAAAAGCAATAGAATACAAAGGTTAAAGTAAAAGAAACATCCAATTTGGAGTCAGATTTGTTCTTCCCTATTACATTCCCGTCTATACTTACAGTTTAGACAGTATTATTACTACCAGATACGGAGTTGATGCAAGGAGAGCTTAAGTGACTTGCTAAGGTCAAAGCTAATAAGCCTCAGAGCTGTCTTCGAAGTTCACGTCTTCACTGTCTGAGCCGCTGAACCTGTGGCTGTGGCTGCAGTGTGTTCCTTTTTCTCAGTGGTGCTTCAGCATCTTCCTCATCCTGTCTCCATTTCTTATGTCACTTAGTTGATTTCGCAGCATCTGCTCTAAAACTGACCATCAGACTGAAGGCTCTGCTGGGGAATGCTCTCTGAAGACTCTCTTTCCCTCCCTGCCTCTGCTTCACACTGGAGCCGGGACTCCTTTCGGCTTTCCCTTACCTCATAATCATCAAATTAATAGGTATCTGAATTAAAATTTAAGTTTTAAAATTTAATGCATTTCTAATCAAATCACACCCATAAGCCGACCCAGCTTGTAGTCCTAGAAGAATTTATTGTTGAAATACCTGGTCAATTTTTTGTGCCCCTTCACTTCCACATGCTCATTATCTATATCAGTTGGCTTCCACTGGAACAGAAGAAATAACATCGCAAAGCAATTCATTTGGACCCTTGTTTTTGCAATCTAGTGGACAGCAGTATAGCACAGAGGTTAAGAATAATGGCTCTAGGGCTTCCCTGGTGGTGCAGTGGTTGAGGGTCCGCCTGCCAATGCAG
>NC_041225.1:61251229-61283310 GCF_002837175.3 Physeter macrocephalus
CCGCAACGGGAGGGGCCACAACAGTGAGAGGCCCGCGTACCGCAAAAAAAAAAAAAAAAAAAAAAAAGAATAATGGCTCTAGAGTCAGATTACCTGGATTCAAATTCCAACTCTATGACAAAATAGCTGCCTAATTCGGGGGAAGTTTTCATAACCTCTCAGTGCCTTGATTTCCTCATCTACCTTCTAGTGCCTGGGCAGCAGTCAGCATTCAACAAACGTTAGAATGTCACAGAGCAAGCTTCCACCCTCTCACTGTACTGAGCTACACGGACGTTCCCTTTCACCCAGATGTACGCGTGTTCTCCATGATCTCTCTCCACAAACACAGGGAGGCTTGTGCTTAATAATTACTGTTCAGAGCAAGTCTGTTAATTGGTCAGAGCAGAGGGACAAATATAGAACAAGTATTGTGCATATATATGGAATTCTTACTTAAGATTGATTTTCAAAGTTCCCATAGCTAGGACAGATTTTTCCAGTGTTCAGTTTTGGTTTGATTTTGTGGGTTATCTATTAGGAATAATAATCTCCCTGAAGGTGTCATAAAAATATAATCAAGATTGATAAAATTCCTTGGATAGAAACATGTCAAAATACTAACAAAGGCAATAGCAGCAGCAATAGCTAACATTATTAAAAAATTTGCTATCTCCCAGGCGCTAAGTGTCTTACATGCATTATCTCATTTAATCCTCACAACAATGGTATGAATAGGTACTGTTGTTGCAACGGGGAAGAGCCAAATCTGACTACATGTTGGACCTGTTTCTTTTACCTTAACCTTTGCTTTCCACTGCTTTTGTTCACTAAAAGGATACTGTCTACACATAACGTCCTGCCTCGGGGAACCCTGCCCGAATGTTAAACCAAAGTGCCTTTGTTCAGGGAAACATCCTGACCCTGTCCACGTGTGGACTGCTGCAAGAAAGAAGAAATTAACACATCCCCTCCCGGAGGCTGGACATTCCAAGGGAAATTTGCAAATCTTATGGCCTTTTTACTTTATTTCTTTTTTATTTTAAATAATTAATTAATTTACTTATTTATTTCTTGGCTGAGTTGGGTCGTCGTTGTGGTGCGCGGGCTTCTCATTGCGGTGGCTTCTCTTGTTGCGGAGCACGGGCTCTAGGCGCACGGGCTTCAGTAGTCTTGGTGTTCAGGCTCAGTAGTTGTGGCTCGCGGGCTCTAGAACACAGGCTCTGGTAGTTGTGGCGCACGGGCTTAGTTGCTCTGAGGCATTGGCCTTTTTACTTTACTTGCTCATCTCCTCCCCGATCTCTGTGCTATAAAAGAAACTGGCATCCAAACCCCGATAAGATGGTTATTTTGAGACACTAGTCTGCCGGTCCGCCGGCGTTCCGAATAAAGTCGTATTCCTTGCCTCAACACCTCGTCTCTGATTTCTTGGCCTGTCGTGCAGCGAGCAGAGAGAGCTTGGACTCAGTAACATTATTGCTTGTACTTAACAAATGAGAAAACTGAGGCGTTACCCAACAATGCTGCCTAAGGTAGCAACAGCCCCACCCCAGTAGTTATTCTCTATTTTATTAAAGTTTTATTTTCTTCACAATATTTATCACTATCTAAAATTACTTTGTTTATTGTCCCTATTAATCACTGCTGTATCCCCAACTCCTAGAACCGGCCTGGCTGCCAATAATTGTTTGTTGAATGAATGAATGAGGCTTAAAAAGTTTAGGTACTTGCCCAAGGTCACATAGTCAGTAAGAGCCAGTATTCAAGCTGAACTCTATTTAACTCTAGAGCATGAGGTGTGGTTCTTTATTGTAGCTTTTTATAGCTTGAAAGCCCCCTAGCATAATCTTACCCAAGCCTAGTATTTCGTGGATGAGGATACTGATACTCAGAAAGGCTAAATTACTTCCCAGTATCACACAGACTGTTAGTGGTAGACCCAGAATCAGACCCCAGACTGCTCGCTGTGTTTTTGTACCATGAATTCAGCCTGGGGAGGAGGTCATGTAAAATTGAAGGAAAATTCTATACGTATGTGCTGTACATAATCCACCCACTTCTTCATGCCATAAACCTAAGTCACACTTGACACTTCCCTCTCTCTTACCACCCCCTTCATCTAATTAACTAATAAGTCTTGTCAGTGTACCTTCTAAATATAGCCCAAATCTTTCCACTTTTCTTCATCTCCAGTAACCATCACCCAAGCCACCATCAGCACCCACCTAGGTAATTGTAGTAGTCTCCTGCCTAGTTTCCCCCAACTCTTCTTGCCCCTTTTTAATTATTTATTAAATAATTTAATTTATTTAAATTAAATTAAAATAATTTAATTTATTTTCTCTAGAGTAGCCAGACTGATCTTCTAAAATTGTGGATCTGATTATACCACTCTGCCGCTTAAAACATATCATTTATTTTAAGGTGCAATTTAAAATTCTTAATATGGCCTTTGAGGCTGTGGGGTCTGGCCCCTAAACACCCCTCCAGTCTCATCTTGTCCTACCTATTCCTTTCTCATTTATTCTACAGCTCCACTGACCCTGTTTCCATTCCCAGAACATCACGCTCTTCTTTTCAAAGCTTTATTTCATGGTGCTCCCCTTCTGTGGACCATTCCCTCCAGCCCTGTGCCCCTCTTCCTCCTCTACTTGGCTGTTCATCCTCTGGGTCTCAACCTACATGCCATTTCTACAGAGAAGTGTTCCCTG
Source organism: Physeter macrocephalus (assembly GCF_002837175.3). Classification (NCBI taxonomy): domain Eukaryota; kingdom Metazoa; phylum Chordata; class Mammalia; order Artiodactyla; family Physeteridae; genus Physeter; species Physeter macrocephalus. Next base: position 61,253,920 of record NC_041225.1, read on the forward strand.
ATGGACTCCTCCCAACCTCCCCTCCAACCAGGTTAAGTCCCTATGACTGGTTCTCAGAAGCACCCTCTATTTTTCCCACACAGCATTTATTACAGTTATAATTAGGGACATTATTTGTGTAATTGTCTGTCTAATAGTCTCCTTCCCTAACAAGACTGAATCTCCAGTGACCATGCTGTATCATTCCGTGCTGATCTACAGGGCCTGAAACATAGTAGATGCCCAATAAATATTTATAGAGCATTCTGTAGTCTTCTTATGGATTTCTAATCTGGGTTGAAGCATCAGTGACAAAGAAGAAGTGTTTAAGGAGAAGGAGACAGAGCATAAACACTGAAAACAGTCCAAGAGGTTTACCTACCCATTCCAGCCATTTTAGTAATATCCACTGGTGCATTTCTTCTTCCAGAAGAGTCACCGGCTTAGCTAAAGGTGTGCTGGGCTCTCCGTTTAAGTCTCAGGTTTGAGAGAGGCCTTACTTCTGACTCCTGCATGATAGACATGATCATTTAGATGGAGGAGGGTAAAGAAAGCTGCTGCTTGCTGTCCAAACATCAGCTGAGCACAGAAAAGCCTTGTCTCTGCCACAAGAGCTAGGTGTGTTGTCATCATGGGTCAAGTACAAGCTGTTAGAGTGAGAAGAGTGAGTCAGCAGTGCTGCCTGTCGGATGCTGTCTACATCTGACAGCACTGACTACAGGGAAGCAGAAAGCTCTCAAATAGAAGTGATCTAGAAAGACCCATGCTTGGCTAGAGACTCATGTCTCAATATCTACAGACAGTTAATTTTAGGATTTGTTCAGCCTTTGGGTTAATGATGAATGTGTTTGTTTCTAAATTAACCACAAAACTTGGCATTTAAAGTAATTCTAAACAAGCTACTTCAGAGATGAGAAAAAAGTGGTTACATACATGAAATAGATCACATCACCAACTTTGCCCCTCATTATTTCTACATAGACAGCTAATTTTTCATATTTTACTGTTGGCTGACTATGGGTTTTCTGAAGTCTAACATTCAATAGGCCCAGTTCTGACAGAACTATCTGTAGGGAATAAAACCTCTGTTCAAAAAAAAAAAAAAAAAAGGAATGAAACCAAATGACCATGGAAATCTAAGAATAATATTCTTCTTCTTCCAAATAGAACTCTTGTTTAGCTAATGCTTTTATGGAGGTCCAATGGATGAAAAAGGTCTTTTCTCCTATGAGTTAAAGTAATTCAATTTGTACAGAAAGCACTAAGGAATAGGAAGTCATGTGACTGAATAGCTTTTAAGGAAGTGTCCTAATTCATGGCATGTGTTTTAGAAAACAAGTTATCTAGAATAAGCCATTAATTAGAATGTTTTGTAATGCTTTGGGGGGATCAATACTTTATCTGCTGTAAATGCCACTATGATCATTCTGCTCTGCCTCATCAGATGATGTCAAGAATATAGCAAAAGTGCCTATAATTGATTGATAGAACCCTACAATATTATTAATGGAGTATAAAAATCTTGAGAAAAAAAAAACCCTCACCATTAGCATCCTTGGCTTGTATGTCCTAAAAATTATTCTCATCACTTTTCCAATGAGTTTCTCCCTGTTACATGAAGCAGAACCACTGTTAAAGGGATGTTGTTAAGACATAAACCCACAAGGATGACAAAATAAGAGAACATACAACATAATTTTGGAAGCCAAGAAGCACATGGATGAGACGTCATTGACTTAGCAGATATTAGAAAGCCAGCAATTGGGAAAGTTGAGAACCAACCCAGTTCATACCTGAAACTTTGAAAGGCTCAGGAATTGGTGTCACCAGGTAATTCTAAAAGTAGGAGTTGAGGGGGCGCTAAAATAAGGAGGATTGATTGAAAATGGGTTAAGAAGCAGTAATTTCCCCATTCCAGGCTACTGGGTAACTTCCCCTTCTGTACTGCCAACAGAAGAAGAGGTTTATTCTCTGGAGAGGGTTAAATCAAGGGTTTTGGGGTTGGAGGACAATAGGCACAGTTGAAATCAGACAGTGCACCAAAAGCAGGGTGGAGGGACTAGGTTAACGTAGGCTGACTGATTGCTGAGCCTCTCCACTCACACCCCACCCACATTCCTCAGCCCTCTTCACCTCCAATCACCTTTGTATCTTTCTACAATCACGTTTATGTAAACAACAAAGAACTACCAGATGTATCTGAGGAAAGCTTTTAATGTGACAGGTACCAAAACCAATAAACAGAAAAAAGCAACATGAGGAAGACAAACTATGTAAAGATAAGAAAACTTAAACTATAATTAATATTTTCAAGTAATTTTTAAAAAGTATTGCATTCATGAAACAGGAGTAAGATGCTCTGAGAAAGAAATATTCAGAGAACTACCACCAACGATAGCATAAATGAAAAGAACAATAGAAGAGCTGGAAGATCAAGTTGAGAAAACTTCCAAGAAAGTAGAAAACAATAAGAGATGGAAAGCAGGAGAGAAAAGATTTAAAAAATTAGAGGATGAGTTCAGGAGATTCAACATCCAGATCATAAGTTTCAGAGAAAGAAGACACAAAAATGGAGGTAAGGAAATAATCAATGGAACTTCCCAAGAACATTTTTTCAGGAATTGAAAAACATGGAGTTTCCAGATTGAAATCACCATTGAATCATCTAAGCTCTCAAACATTTACCTTCCACACACTTTTTTACAAGAAGCTGCCGGAGCCTGTGTTACACTAAAATGAGGAAGTAAATCAAGAAAGAAAGACAAAGCATAGAGGACACGAGAGATGGAACACAGCAGAAGGGCAAAAGGAAACCTGGAATGATAGGGAAGATGGATTTCAGGAGATCAGAGCTACACTGGTGCACTAAGTATATTGGGCGTCCAGTCCAGACCTAGGCAGTTCAGGAAACGCAGGAGATATTTCCTAATGAAGTTGATAGAATACCTCATGTGAGTGACTGTATTGAAAGGAGAAATCAACAACTGGATTTTGAGATTGAATAAAAAATCTTAGCAAATGAGAGGAAAAAAATGACAAGTATAAACTCCAGAGGGGGGAAACATTATGAATGAGAGAAAAACCAATCCTAGTTTACAACATAGCTCAGTTGTTTATTTTTCATGGTTATAATAAAATTGACAATGAGTAGTGACCTTACCAAATTATAATATATCTGTATTAGGAAGATGGTGATGGTGGACGGTTGAGGAGTATGGTATGTGTGGTGTGGGGAGAGGAGTAGAGATAAAGGCAAAAAATGCTTACCTTCCGTAATGGGGGTCATTAGATTTTGCCTAAAACTGAAAAATCAAGAAGTAACATTATAAACATGTATGTAGAAAAATGTAATTACCAGAAGAATCAGCTAAAAGAATTGAAAGCAGTAATTCCTGAGGAAGGAGAAAGATTGGGCAGGAGGGCTGGATACTACTGTTTTGTCTTAATCATTCTCATAAAACTCAGTGGCTCTTTAAACTATGTATGTGTATAATTTCTTTAAAAATAAAATCTTTTGGGCTTCCCTGGTGGCGCAGTGGTTGAGTGTCCACCTGCCGATGCAGGGGACACGGGTTCGTGCCCCGGTCCGGGAAGAACCCACATGCCACGGAGCAGCTGGGCCCGTGAGCCATGGCCGCTGGGCCTGTGCGTCCTGAGCCTGTGGCTCCATGGCAGGAGAGGCCCCAACAGTGAGAGGCCCACGTACCACAAAAAAACAAAAACAAAAAAAAACACAACTTTTTAAAAAGACCATTACATTCTCATGTAATGGAATGAGAAAACTTTTTAAGATAACAGCTTTGAGATATAATTCACATACCATACAATTCACCCACTGTTTTTTTAGTATATTCACAGAGTAATGGAACCATCATCACAATCAGTTTTAGAATATTTCATCACATCTAAAAGAAACCTCGTACTCATTAGCAATCACACCTCATTTATTCTGGACATTTCACATAAATGGAAAAATAAGACATAAACATGTGGTCCTTTGTGTGTGGCTTCTTTCACTTAAAATAATGTTTTCATGTTCTATCCATGTTGTAACATGAATCAGTACTTTATTCTTTTTATTGCCAAATAATAGTCTGTTGCATGGGCATACCACATTTTATTTAGCCATTCCTTAGTTGATGGACATTTAACCACTGGACCACCAGGGAAGTCCCCTGGAAATAAACACCCTTATAAGGGGTGTAGTTTGGTACAGTTTTGGGGGGGGCAGTTTGATATATCAGAATGTGAAATGTACTTGACTTTTGACCAGATTTCCCGTTTCTGGGTATTTGACCTAAGGAGAAATATTATATGTTGGGGAAAAAAATGTGTCTATTTTACCACTTTATAATCTCATAATATCAAAAACTTAGAAATTAAATGTCTGTCAAAAGGAAACTGGTTAAATTATGATGCAAACAAAATATTTAGGCAGTCATTAAAAATGATGCAGGTATAGTATATTTTTTTTGTCGTGGGAATCTATCCATCATACTGAGTAGGGCAAAATGAGATTATTGAATACATCCATGAGAAGATCCCACTTGTGTAAACTATCTTTATGCCTAGAGAGAGTTTTCGGAATGATGTCCAAAATGTTAACAGTGATTATATACTAGTGGTGGAATTTTAGGTGATTTTTAAACTTTGTTCTTTGAACCTTTTGTATTTAATTTAGTTAAAAATCAACCTCTATAATTTTGGGGAGAAAATTATAAAACTATTGTAAAAGACTATGCCTTTTAGAAGTCAAATTTTTGTACTTAATCAAGGCTTGAATTTTAGTTAAATACCCTTCCCCTATCATTATTTTTTAAAACCTCAAAACCATCTACTAAAGGCATAAAGAAATTCATTATTGTGGTGATTATATTCACTTGGTGTGGAACACTGTCTTGGGCTCTTCCTTCAGAGAATTTTATTATGTGTTTTAGTCTTTCTGGAGTTCTTTTTGTGTGGAGGTAGGCCAGGTATTAGGACTTTGGGGTCGCGCCAAAGCTAATCATTAGGAGCAGGCTAAAAAGGTTCTCCATGTGTTCTGGTTATTAGGATAATTGTTTGGGGTTTACATATTATCTCTTCCACTCTTTTATCCTCCTTTGCAGGAGAAAAACATTAACAACAACTTTCATTTTCTTTGAGCTTGTTATGAGTTAGAAGCTGTTCTAAATACATTTCATATACTTTACTCATTTAATCCTCAGAGCAATCCTGTAAGGTTATTACAATAATGTTATTTTACAGATGAGGAAACTGAGGAATAGAGAGGTTCAGTAATCTAGCCAAGGTCACTCAGCTAGGGAATGCAGAGCTGGGGCTGGAGCCCAACTGAGTCTGGTTCCTAAGTACCTGTGATCTTAACTGCTACACTCCGCTGCTTCTCTGACTTTCCTTCTAAATATGACTACAGACACTTCTTGCTGGTTTACTTTGTTACTGCCCCAAACTGTCATTTCTACCAGAAATGCCAGGAAGACTGAGCTAGTGAGTACACCTGACTGGACTTTCCTGCAACAGATGCTCTATAGAGTCATTTCTTTGCCGTTTGTATGTCTATCCATTGATTCTCTTAGGATTTTACTTACCATTTCTTTGACATCATCTTCTCTGAAATGTTTGCATTTCTTACTCCTTGAAGCTGGAGATGCATCTGGGAAAATTAAGTCACGTTAGGTGTTTCAACTTTGCATCAGGACCCATTAGAAGAGTACTTAGTGCTAAGGCAAGGAACAGTCCCTGCTCTTTCCCAAGACCACATGGCATTCTCAGCCCCAGGCGGTGCAGGATGCCTGGTACCCTGCCTGATCTTTAAGTCTGACCACATGGGGAAAACATAATTTTTATAAGGGTATAGTTTATTCAGATTATAAGAGCAATATATATTCATTGTAAAAATTTTTGGAAAATACCAAAAGTATAAAGAAAAAATTAAAAGCACTTGTAATCCTGGGATAACCACTAGAAACTATAATTTCCAAGCATGTCTATCTTCTCTTAAAACAATTTATATTCATTCATGAAAACTATATGTCTTCTAAATAAATGATTTACAGGTGATGATTTTAGAAAATGCCCCTCCATGGAATTTAGTGGGTAGGATTATTGTCAAATTGAAAGATGTACTAAAGTTGGTGAAATTTAAATTTCTCAATTTTATACTCCAGTTTTATTTTTTTAATTGAAGAAATGAAATAATTATGCATATTGAAAAACATGAGTATGGAATCAAACAAAAAGGTATAATGACCTCAGTGGTTTTATTTGCTCCTGCAAATGATTTTTCCATTTATTCTTGCTGAATATGAGCTGCATATACAGTTTGTCTTCAACTGATGCTTATGAACTGGCCAAAAAGAAGATTCATATGTACAAGAGTGAGATCTACCTGAAATACCATTTAAAATTTAATTTTGGATATTTGTAATTTTGGTTGTTATTGTTTTACTGTTTCGTTGTGACTGAAATCTAGTAAAAATTATTTAGGATATTATCCTATTTTCCTGGGAAAAGAGTTATAATCAACAACAAAAGAAATGCATGTGATATGACGTTACTAGTAATAATTATGGTAAGTTTGAGTCAAGTTGAAATAGCTTGTACTGAACATTATTTTCAAAAAGCCATTTCTTAAGAGAATGACTGTAGAGAGTGTTTGTAGAAGAAACTTCTGTAATCAAAAAGTCTATATCCTCTTGTGTTTTCCAGGCATCTGGCCGGCTGAAGAGGTTTTGGCTTACTACTGCCTCAAGCACAGTGATGTATTCAGGTACAAAGCTGCACCTAAAAATTTGTTTAGCCCACTATGGGTACTGTATCTGCATGTTAAAGATTGCCATGATTACATTCTTCAAATTAAACTGTTGAAAATATATATATAAGAAAGGAAGAAAGAAACAAAGGAAGGAAAGGGGAAAAGAGGTCATTGTGAAAACGTGTTGCTTCTGAAAAAGAAATCTGAATTGCCTTTGGGTACTAATATTGCACAGCAAGCTTTTTACTATATGTCAAAGGCTTTTGATTTCCACTCAAGGCATTTTATTTCACTTTGATTTTGGGGAAACAAAAGTGAAGCTTCAATCAATCCTTACTGATTGTGATGGTCAAAAAAAACAATAAAGACATTCTTTAAACTTCTGCTAGGGAAGTCACTACAGAACATTTGATAAATAAATACCCCACAGCTATTATTTAAAGATGCCATCCCACCCTTGATTTTAAAGGTATTGTATATACCCAAGACAATATGTATTTGTAAAATATAAATTACTATTACAGATTCATGCTATGGAAATGAATGTTTTCAACTGTCAATGTGCATTATAGATTAAACCCATGGATGGGATTCAGGAAAAAGAAAAAACTTCTTTTTTAAAAAAATGCTGAAGATGTTTGGTAGACCCAGAAAATACGGGTTTTTTCATTTTATTCTCATTTTATAGAAGTCATCCAGTATATGCTTCCTGAATAGCCCATTATGATTCCAGACAAGCCGTTAGTGATCATTTTAACAATATATACTTACAAGATTGGGTGTGTGTTTTAACAATATGTATTTACAAGATGGGGTCAATAATATGTAGTTTTTGAAGCTCTATGGGTCCATATTTACCAACCAGTCTGTAATTGCTTTGAACAACTAAATACTCATTATGTGTATTTCAGAATATGAATGTCCTTGCTTGGCTTCTTTTCCTCCTCTTCCTTCTCGTTTCACCTCTCCCTCCCTTGATTGTCTCTCTCTCTTTCTCTCTCTCTCTTTTTGTTTTATCCTGTTGAGGAAATAAACTTCCCAAACTGGGAAGAAGAAACAGTCTCTTAAAGAGTCTAAGCATGTAAAGTAAGAACAGGGCAGTATTGAATTGGGCTGCAGAGCTGCCCTAGAAGTCTGGCATCTGCTCATCTCGCTGTGTTTAAGCTTGCCTGGCGCTCCAATCAGCAAGCACTGGGCCAGGGCAAGAATGTCACACATTGAGGGCTGATATTTAGGCACAAAGAGGAAGGTAAGTGCAGAGTGCCAGACTGCACCCCCCCCACCCCACCCCCAGACTGTCAGCTTTAACTCTGAGCTGCTTTACTTGTGAGCGGTGAAGTCAGAGCCCAGTCACTACTTGAGCCTGGGTTTGCTGGCTTAACCATATTATGTCCCTGCATTGTTTATTCACTGTGTTGTGTTGGGGTCAATTGTGATTTAAGTGTTAATTGCTAAATGCTCTTTGTGTAATTGTTCTTTATGGGGGCGGTTCAGCTTTCCAAAATGTTTCAGTTTGTCTTAGAATTTTCTTTTTTTAATTCAAGATTGCATGTATTTGTGTGTGTGTGTTGTGTGTATGTGACCACAATATAGGTATATACACACTCATATATATTCTTCATTTACTTGTCTAACTAACTGTTTTTGAAGGAATGAATGTGGATTAACAGTGTTATCCTTTCCTAACAATTATCTTTCGCTACTCTAGCTAGTTTAGTTCTAAAAGACAGCGCCATTGACAAGGGAAAAAAAGGGAACCTTCTCCGATTTTTCAGCTCAGCGGTGGTAATGTTGCAGTGAACACTAATGAGGGAACCCCCACTGATTTGCCTGCTTTGTGACTTTTCTATTTCATAATTATTTTTAAAACGCAAAACGACATGCGGTAGCCTCGTCATGTCTCCACAACTTCCTGGTAGCGCCGTTCTTACTGCAGATGGCAGTTTGTTCTTGTAACATATATATCTCTCTGACCATTTTCATCTAATTTGTGTGGGTTCTACCATTTCTTTTCTCTCTTTCAGAGACCTTGCTGTGTGTGAGCTAGGGGGTGGCATGACATGCTTGGCTGGGCTCATGGTAGGTCTTTTCTCAATTCCAATCCCATTCAGAGGGAGGAACAAAAGGAAAAATGTTCCAGGGCCTCCAACTGCTGGGTCAGAGAACCGTCAACAGCATCAGCTGCGGTCAAGCTGCCGGGTCTTGAGAGACCTTCTAGATTGACTTACTTTCGGATCATATTGATTTTATGGTTGCCTCGATGAGCAGAAACATTTTACCTCAGTGTAGTCAATATTGCTTGTTGTGACATTCCAGGCCTCGCACAGTGTTTCTTCGCCACAGCGAAAGCATTTTTTTTTTTTTTTCAGATTATAGTCCCATTTGCTAAGATACAGGAATAGCCCGGCGAATCACAGTTGGAGCACCATGATATAGCTGCTAATGTTTTGCCTGCATTATTACACCAACAAACATGATCCAGAGCGCTCAGTAATTAGATTCTTTTGAATTAGATTGGCCATTCAGGAACGTCGTTCCCCATTCTCTGGGTTCTGAGTCATGTATTCAGGAGATATTATGTAGCAGCACAGTGCATTAGACAAGTTTTTATGTCTCTACAAATAAAAGCATATTGTTACACTGATTGGCATTTGACAAACCTGTCGCTCTTACACAATGTGTCAGGGTTACAGCCCAATGTACGAGCATGTCAAAGCTCACAAAAAAATTACCCTCACAAAGCCATCTGCCTGCAATGCAAAGTTATATGAAGGGCATCAGGCAGTCAGACAGAAGCAAGCTGAAAGGCAGAGTGACAGCCTTGTATGATGGCTCTACTAGATAAACAGAAGCCCACAAATGAAAGCCTCTCAGAATACCATCATCCGCTGTCACAATGCAATTACCGAACAGAATGATAGCAAGATAGAGGCTCCCGCAAATGGAATGATAAAAGTATTGACTGATTTGATTGAATGATTAAAATAATGCAGACATAAAATGAAAAAAGATTGAAGATTGTTACAGAGAAATAGGTGAGGAAGCATGATACTGAAGGCTTGTCACTCCTGTCTTCACTTCCACACAGACAAGCATATTTGCTCATTGTTTGCTGTGCTCCCTTTTTTTTTCAGGTTGCTATTTCTGCAGATGTCAAAGAAGTTCTGTTAACTGATGGGAATGAAAAGGCCATCAGAAGTATCCTTATTCAGATAGAAAACGGGTTTGTTGTGCTCCTTCCTTTTTCCCGGCTGAGTAACAATTGATATAAAGAAAGACAGCATGGGGTATTCAAAGAGAGTTCCCCACACACACATGATAAGTAATTAAGAAAAAGTAGAAATATATGGAATTCATTGGATACGACTAAGAGGTTTTTTTTTTTAATTTCAATGGATTTTCATAGTCACTTCTCATTAAAGGAGCTTATGATTTGTGGACCACTCAAAGCAATAAGAACATTTGTTTCATAATAATTTTCAAGCACTCTTGTCCTTTTATTTCCATTGAAATTTGCCGGGATAAAATAAATGATTTAACATTTATTATATTGGATATTGCTTATAAAAACTAACTTCCAACTTCATGTTCATTATTACGTTTCTTCCGTTTGATGTTGTATGTGCAGACCATGCACTATTATACCTACTCTAATTCCCGAGGAGTTCCCTGTATCTCCCCACTGGAAACGGCTATCAGTTTTTCATTATTTCCTTTTATTTAGGATTATAAAAGCTATCTCTTTTTTTCTGCTCTGCTATTACAGTTCAAACCCCATTATATTAGATTATGCTTTACTAATATGTACACAGAGTTCATGAAAATTGAACTGTACTTTAAGAAGGCAAGCATAATTTGTGGCTACTTTAGCAATCGAGCTGATTTGTTCAGGGGCAGTTAACAGCCATTAGAAATTGAGAGGAAAAGTGGAGGATATATTTGCTTTGGATTTTTTGGTGTGCCTTCTACTTACATTATGAAAGAGGAAATCTACTTATTTGAATTTTAGGCCCCTAAAATGCCAAAGCAGTTTTGATTTTTGTTAAGAGGTAAGCATCCTAGTAGAGCCTATTTTCGATTTTCTTCTTCTGCCTCTGCTATATAATTTTTTGAAAATAAAATTTGCAGTAGCTGTATCAGGCTGCTCAGACAGGAGAAAGGAGGTACCAGAAGCACAGTAGCTAATATTGTTCAGCGGCACTTGTGTGCTCTACAGAGCCCCACCCAGCTAATTGCCTGACACACTTAAAAAAAAAAAAAAAAAAAAAAAAAATCAGGAAGGAAAAACAGCCAATCACAATCTTGGCCTTTCACACAGGGGAAAGAGATCACAAAAGGTGCTTCCTTTTTTAAAATGCAGGATTTTAATCATGATCTTCAGACTGTCGCAAATTTCTCAAAATATTCCTGAAGATGAGCGATTCTGTTTCATTCACTCTGCTTTATTCTGAGTTCTTCCATGCACTGTATCATTTCACTCCGCTCCTCCTCCACATGTCAGGGAACACAGAGAGCAACAGGAAGTCAGGTATGCTGGCTCAGCCCCAGCGATGTTTTTTTCTGGGGAAAAAAAAAGCAGGATTATTGGGAAAGAGAAGGTCATTTTAACCACGGAAACTTTCAGATTGGGCCCAGCAACCTGAGGTCTTTCTCAAGTCAGCAGGTGTCTTATTTAATAGCATCAGAAACCAATTAGAACTTTTATCAAACTATGGGAAGCATCTGTGGTCAGTATGTAAATTTAATTGTACTAAAATTTTTGTTGAGCTAAATTACAGAGCTTCCAAAGAAGGGAAGCAATGCTAGTCATTAATTAATGCACCTTTGCTTTAAACAGCAAAGATTCCATGCCAGCTCTTGAAATCAGAGAGGAAATCTCAGATTCTGTACTCACTCCGCTGGCCTTTCAAAGACATGATTGGTACAGCCCCCTCCCAAGAAAATGGATTTTTAACATTTGGTCCTCAGAAGCTCAGCCCTGAGAGTGCTTTATTGTGCTGGGTTTTACAATGGGTTTAATATAGCAGGGTGCCAAAGGGCAGGAGGGGAAGAACTTTACAATGTAGATAAAGTAGGTCCTTTCAGGATGCAGACCAAAACTGTTAGTGTGTTTTATTTCATCTCTTAGGACTTTCTTGACAGAGTTCAGTTTTTATCATGCAGTTGTTCTATGTTTGTGTGCCTTTTTCTGTTGTAACTAGATCTAATTTTTTTTAATTAAGAGAAAAAAGCATGCATAAAACCTTAAAAATTGGCAACATGTTTTTCCTGCTTTTGATACTAATGTTATTCTTGATTTGCTACCAGAGCTTATAATTGGCATTCGTTGTAAGCTGTTTTACCGAGTGAGGTTAATATGAATGAAATATTTTTTTTCTCTTTGTGTGCCCACTTTCTGTAAAATAACAGATTCACTGAATCACATACTGTCGATGCATATAGATTGAAACAAACTCATTTAAAAATTACTGTTTACATCTTTCCTTTAAAATTTTAGGAAGCCTAAATTATATAGCAGTTGTAGGATATTATCCAAAAATTACTTTCTAAAAAGTAAAAGTGGATGTCAACAAAAAAGAGGGAGAAACATTGCCAGAAGCCAGAAAATCTCTAAGCAAAGCTGCTAATTATTCTTAATGGGCAAGATGAGCACATTAAGAAACAAATGAATACATCAGTGAAATGTAATTGAAAATCGACCTGGCAATCACACATCACATCTGAGTATTGGCCTGTATATTATTCTCATCATTTAAAAAATTATTTTTGTTGTTCTAGGCATCTGAATTGAGTGACTCCAACTGAGTCTTACTTCCTAGTCGCTTAAGCTTCTAAGATTCTGATTTTTACCTTTAAAAACAGCATTTTCTGATATTTCCTGTTTATCTTCTGTTATTTCTATTTTTAAAATATATGAGGCAATGAATGGAGGCGTTCTGAATCTTTATATCGTAGAAGCATATCAACCAGTTGTAAGGTTATTTATTGTCTCCATAAAATGTATCAGACGGATTTGGCTATGTCTTCTAGAGCTCTCTACCTCGAACCTAGAAAGCTAGATGTGGATTTGAGATTTATTAAACAGAGATATCTGAAAAGAGAGTAAGACTTGAGGTATAAGGGAATGTTGTTAAATATTTTCTCAGACTCATGGGTATATGTCCCCGAGGTTCTCCTTGGCCTTTAAGCCGCACTGCTGGGTCTAACCCAGAGCCCCCTAGCTGAGAGCCCTTCAGATGCTGTTTTATCTGTACCCAAAGGGAACAAAGGATAAATCAGAAATGAGATCATTTGGTTCATCCAGTTCTCGAATTTATCCTAAAATAGTGTGAATTGTGTTCCCTCTTCTTTGGCACAGCCTTTTTAGTGTAATAAAGAGAGAAATCTCCAAGTGCCCCCAGATAATAATTACTCAATAAAGTCTGGAGCTGGTGTTGACAGTGACATAAGAATAGGGGAAAGAAATGGTATACCGAGTTATTATTGATGCTAAGCCTCTTCCAAATCATAATGAATAAAAGTACAACACCTAAGGTGAGCAGCCCTTTCTGGAACACTCACTAATTCATCCAACACAAGTACCCTGCCCTGACCCGTCCTTAGTAAACACCAAGCAGGTTATCTGCAGAATATGGCAGTGCTTCGTGACCCAGGCTCATGATTCTGACCCAAACAGCTTATCCCCACGATATGCACCGTCTGGATCATGATCTTGAGCTTAGGATTCTCCCAAAATTGGTAAATCTCCTGTGAATTTTAAAGAAGATACCCCTGGGGCTTCCCTGGTGGCGCAGTGGTTGCGCGTCCGCCTGCCGATGCAGGGGAACCGGGTTCGCCCCCTGGCTTAACATTATTTTATTTAACAAAATCCCTGACTTGAATAATTAATAAATGAAGCTTCATGTGGACTGTGCAGCCTGTGCATGGTTGAGACCTTGGGAGTGCCAGGCCATCATCCTGGGTCCAGGCCCCTTCCTCCAATATCAGTGTCAGCTGTTCTTCTATTTACTAGATAGATCCAAAATGGACTCTGTGTGCCTCACATTGGGTAGGAGTTCAACAAATAGCTTTGAAAATTAAATTTAAGTTAGCTAATTAATTAATTGATTAAAATGAATTAAACCACTATTAACTGCATGCCATTTCAAGTGCTAAAGATATAGCAGTGAACAAGACAGACCAAGTTCCTGTTCTTGGAGGACACAGACTATACCTATACAGAGCACATTTATACACGTGAAAAACACTGAAAATCTACAGGGCAGAAGTTCTTTGATTCCTTCCAGTCATTTAAATTCTACAATAAAAATGTTCACATCATAGTTTTGAGCAACACGGAAAAAAAATAAAGCCTAACTGCCAAACCTCACTTTAGTTACCATCACCAGCCTCTCATCCCTCCAAAGCTTTCGCCTGAATTATTGAAAAAGATAATGAATTGACGTGATTTAGGCACCTACTATGTGTTAGGCACCTACTATGTGGTACTCCATAAGTCTATAAAATAGCTACATTATTCCTATTCTTGAGGTGCAGCTCAGAGAAGTTAATTTACCCAAATTCACACAGTCACTAAGTATCAGAACCAGCGCTAGAAGTCAGGTTCATGTGACTTCATAGCTTCCCTGCCACCCCCATTAAACCATCTCTTCACCAAAAACTAGAATGATTTGGTGAGTATCATCTTGCACTGGAGGAAAAGGCTTCTCATCCATAAATGTACAGTTGACATTGCTAACAGAGTTCAAAACGCCTCTACATCGTACTCACAATTCTTATGAGTAATAAGCACATTTAAGAATATTTCACAGCATTTAAATTAACAAATATTGCCACATCAGTGAGGTGCAATGAAACTAAAGGTAGCATAAACCAAGAAAGTAATGCTTTGTGAATCACAATGTTATTATTTTTAAAATACTTTCTTGCTTAAAGAAAAATGCCAACTCTCAAAAATGTATTGAATATATGCAGCTACTGATAAATATAATAATCACTAATTGCAGGAAGAGGCTAATATTTTAAACAAGATTTATATATAATTAGCTTAATTATATTTATGTATGTAACATATATATAATTTGTTCAAATAACTATTATTATACAAATATATATATATATTTTTTTTTTTTTTTAAGGATAAAAATCAACTGAAACAAAATTAAGATGGATCCCCTCTCTTGAACCATGCTTTGTTTGAAGAGAAAATCTAGTTATAGAATCCTGATTTCTTTTAGCCAGAAGCATATATCCTAGAGCTCGGAAGTCCAGGTGCCCAGACTAGGAGACTGAAGGTGATTGCTCTGTATCTGTTTAATCAGAAATCACATTAAGGCTTTCTTTGCACCCAGCATCTCCCACTGGAGTCTTCCAGAAGGTGGGTGCCTTCAGAGAATAGGATTTGGTGCATGCTGTTGAACACTATCCTGGACAGACTGGCTCGATTTGATTGAATTCCCTTTATTACCCTGAAGTGACACAGAAGAATGAGAAAATCTGTTATTGGACACAGCGCCAGCCAGAGGGACCACCTCAGAATCTGACCTAAAGTAAAGGGTGGGGCGCAGAATATCAAAATATATCTCTTAAGACAATATTTTAATATACTGTGGCCATTTTTTCTCTAGGTACTTGTTTTCATATAAAAAACACCTCCTAAACCACAAAATATATTTCCTTCCCAGTTCTAAAAATAAAGCAGCCTAAGTACTGCTGTGAATTTTTTCATTAAAAAAAATTGCTTCTAGAATATAAATACATATTCTTGCTTCAGCCTGACCACCTGGACTCACAGTTTTGTAAATTGTATAAAAGTATATAGTGTTAAGATGTTTACTAAAAATTATTAATAGGTTTTCTGAGTTATATAATTTAACTTCCCTGTGACTATTTTATAAAAAGTATTACCTCCACTAACAAAATAATATGTTTGGCTTGATAGATTAGTCATGTACTCATACGACGCTACAGGTGTACCGAGCACATTATGGCATGTGGTTTGGATGTCATGGAAACGCCGAGAAGGGTGTGGCCATAGTGTGGGGGAACTTAATCAAGACCAGTTGTCAGCTGACTCTTTACTAATTTTGTTCTTCTCAGAATAAAGACGTCAGCTGTCCTTTTCTACAAGACATTTCATTTAGAAGACTTTCCTGAAATACTTTCTTCCTGAAATAGACAAAACTGTAGGCCGATGTGTCATTTTAGTTAATCAAAACAAGTAGGCAAATTAGTCTCTTTTATTTTTTTAATGAATGTAATTTAACGGTATTTAATTTGCATACAGAAAAGTTCACCCAGGGAAAAAAAAAAAAAGTCTGCATTATAGCACTTTTGTAAACCTCAACAAAGCCCTTCATTTGGAGACCTAATTGATTTTTCCTACCCACTCCTGGGGGAAGAAAGCTATCACAGTACCTGCTTATTCACTCAGAGAAGAAATGGGTGTGCCGGTGTTTCAAGCAGAGATTTAGGTTAAAATGTCCTATGGCTCTGTTCTTGCAGGGAGATCTTGGCCAGTGCTTGCTTTGAGCATTCAGGAAATCTGTTTTTCTGAGCAATAGGGGAACATGTCTTGTCTGCTTGGTGTCCTCCCCATGGGCCCAATTTAGTTCAGCTTGCAACCTTCACTGGAATTATTTTATTTCTTGTTTATTTAAACCTTGCTTTATTCCAAAAGAGAGATTTTAAGGCTTCTTACAGTGACACACAGAATATACCATATAAAATAAAGGAGAAAGCGAGGGCAGTTGGACAGTAGAAAGCCAGGAAAACATCATGAAGGCAGGAATAGGACCGGAAGAGAAAAGATGTGCCATAGAGCACTTGTAGTTGTTCAGCTTAGATCATCCATTTGGCTCTGAGTTGCACAAGGACCAGAGCAAAAAGAGAAAGAGGAGCAGTTATAAGATTTATAGTGTCCAGAAGTTGAAGCAAAACTAGTTGATCTGAAGTCCAGTTTTTCCCAGTGTTGAAACCTGACATGATTTCTCCCACGGGTCCTCATGAAGATGGCACTCTGTGCTCTAATGGACCAGCTCCTCAAAACATGGCTTCAATAAACATGGCTCTTTTTGTACAAGTCCTTACATGTCAGCAGATGGCCAAAGGCCAAACTGTAAGTCAGTAAAGACAATTCTTCAAGGGGCCTTTCACTGAATTTTCTTCTTCAGTAATTAGTTTTCTCTCAGAGATTCTCCAGCCTTTCTCCATCTTTCTCTTCTCACTTCCCCCAAGTCTTTCCCTGCTACTCTCCCCACTGGCATTTAGGAGATTGAAAATACTTCAACTTGGAGAGTCTCAGAAGACTGCCATTGCCCTCTCCACTGACGGAAAGAGGCTCACCTTGGGGCTTCTAGCTCTTTTAAGCAAGTGGGGCCTGGCATCTATGGTACAGTCATCTTCCCTGACAAGTGCTTATCACCCTGGGCCTTGCCAATGTGCTCCCTGAATGTATATTTCACAGGTGATAAAACTACAGTCCAGGGAATTAAAAGAGCTTGCCTGTGACAAGTAATTCAACATTTGGTGGCAGAGCCACAGCTACACCCTTCTCCTCCTGCCTCACACGCCACAGCTCTTCTCACCATGCTGATCCCGCGTACGATAAGAATATCGTAGTGTTTGTGGGCCTCTTTCTGGCAGGGAGTCAGTTGACAATCACTGCAGAAGCTTTCTTAACTGTGGCCTATAGATGTGAGAGACATCATCACAAGGAATCAGACGGCCGGTGTGTTTAAGACTGGGAACATATCAAGCTGGTAAGATAGCTTTTTGCATTAAAACACTCTGGTTGAAACTGCTTTTCTCAGTACTATGGATGATTATTAAAACTAACAACAGCTAGTATTTATTAAACACTTACTGTGGGTCAGGCACTGTTTTAAGCACTTTAAAAGTATCTTATTTAATGCTTACAAGAACCTGTAATGAAGCAGGCAGGCGTTTTCATTCACTACAATTAATAGATGAGAAAAACTGAACATAACTATGTTAAACACTGGGTTGGAAATGACTTAAGGATTGAGAGGGTACAGTGTGAGGTTGGGAGAAGCCCAGCCTGGGACCTTCTTGTGAATGGCTCTATTTCACTGGTTCTCAACCTGGTGGAGGGGAGCAATTTTGCCCCAGGGGACTTTTCTATTGTTATAACTGGGGCAAGGTGGTTGCTACTGGCGTCTAGTGGATAAGAGGCCAGGGATGCCACTAGGCCTGCGCAAGACACCCCCACACCCCTCCCCCCAGCAAAGAACTCTCTGGCTCAAAATGTCAATGGAACCAAGATTGAGAAACCCTGTTCTGTTTCATGGTTTTAAAATAGTCTAGGTATTCATTCCCTTTTAGATTCTGTTCCTTCTTATCCAAAGTAGGAGAATCGCTTACCCTCAACCAAAACAATGGTGTTTCCTGTGATGCTACATTTTAATTTTGCCCCGTTGGTATGGACCTAGAGGAATAAGTAATCATTTAGTAGTTTTCACAAGAAATATCTGTATCTGTGTATTTTTCCTTTATGTGTTTAACCACAGACATTATTGGAAGAACAATCTAAGTTTTAATTAATTCTTTAATAACTGTTAATCTGTCATCCTTTGACATTTTGAGTTTCTCTCTGTTTGAGGATGCTTTCCCACCCCAAACTGCTCAGCTTGCAGGGGAACAAAGGTGGATGAATAGTAACAATGCTTAAAAACTAAAGTGGAGGGCTTCCCTGGTGGCACAGTGGTTGAGAATCCGCCTGCCAGTGCAGGGGATAGGGGTTCGTACCCCGGTCCGGGAAGATCCCACATGCTGCGGAGCGGCTGGGCCCATGAGCCGTGGCCGCTGAGCCTGCGCGTCCGGAGTCTGTGCTCCGCAACGGGAGAGGCCACAGCGGTGAGAGGCCCGTGTACAGCAAAAAAAAAAAAAAAAAAACTAAAGTGGAAAACATACTGGGATGAGGGTATGGAGTAGCGATAACTATTTTTTTCTTATATTAACTGGTGAATGTAATGTGTCCGTGTATGAATTTTTGAATCCTGCATTAGAATGTTCACAGTAGGCTGATGGCACAGGGGGCAGTATGCTCTGTGTTTGTCAAATAAACGAATAAACCAGTTCTGTTTCGCAGAAAACCTCCAGTAGGTCCAGAGAAAGAGCAATCTTCTACCTGGGTATTCTTCATTCTTAGGACAGCTTTTATTCCACAGTGCACACTGCCATACCCTTCTGTGGAAGACTTCATTTTTGGATGTGATTTTCAAACTGGTCTTTTAGTTATCAATCAAAAACACATTTTCTATGTTGTCCTCATTTACATTTATTTAATGCTTAAGGTCATTTGTGACCATTGGAGTGTATTTCAGCATATGGAATCAGGGAATAATAGATTTCAGCATCATGCTGTGAAGAGAGATTGTGTTTTTACAAGACATAATGTTGTTTACTGGGTGTTAATAATCACTAATTAATAAACATATCTAGAATTCTAAAATGTTGCATTTTGAGGAATAAAAATGTCAAGTGTTTAACTTATGGAGCGCAATAGTATTTTCTATCATCCTTTTATAAAATAATGAAGTTATATAAAGAAGCAAAATGTCATTGTTCAACACAAGATAGATCCAAAATGCCTTTGTTTCTATTTATTGTTCTCAAAAATGCTATTTCTAATATATTGTTCTGAGATGTACCTGGACATAGAGTCTGTATGTCAGTAGTCGTACAGAAACTTCCAAGATGAGGGGGTTTTTTTCCATCTTTATTTCATATTAATTGTGGTCAGTTTCTTTTTTAACCACTGTAAGCATTTCGTCCAAAGTCTACGAAAGCACGTTGCCAGGAAACAGGTGGATGAGTCAGTCCTTGAAATGCCTTGATCTCGTATTAAGGAGCTACTTGACCACTTAACCTTCAAGAAGCTAAGAGGAAACTGCCAACCAATGATGTAATAATCAGCATTCCCCTTCTATCCACTGCTTTCCCACCCATAACCAGTACAATATGATGAAAGCATTAGCTCCATGTGAGAAGAAATAAAAGGAAACCGTTCACAAAAGAGCTGAGATATAGTTCAATATTCTTTTTTAGTGCCTCAATGCATATGCAGAATTTCTCCTCCAAATTGGAGGTGTGGAATAACAGTAGCGACAGATAACTAAGAGGTATTTACCATAGCTACAAAGCCCACACGTGAGCCAAATATTTCTGCTATTAAAAAGCACTTCAAAGCTTGACATGAAGTTTGTAACAGCTGAATGTCTTCTGTGACTTCATTTGCAAAGATGTAAAAGCAGAAAGGAAAATCGTGGTATGAGAACTGTGAACCTCAGAAATGGTGTTTGTTTTTTAAAAAAAGAGCGAAGGCCCCCAGAAATTTGACTGGCATCCCAAGCTCCTGTTCCCCCTGCTCTGCCAGTGTTCTCAGGGAGCAGCATTCCTCCTGCTACCAGCCTCTTCCTTCAGGGCAGACCCAGTTGGTGAGTGGCCTGAAACTTATTTTGAGGGCCCTCTTTAGGAGAATGAGTTCGATTATACCTTTTACTTTCGCAGATTTTACAGAAGCTTACAACCATGTGAACCCATCACTGGGGCTGCTTGTGGGACTGTGAAGGGGCCTGTGAGAGGGAGGGGGCCCCAATGATTAGGCTTCATTAGCTTGACAGTAAATCCATTCCTGCTCTTATAATCACCAGCAGCCTTGCCTGGAATAATGCTCTTTCCTTCCAAACTCACTTATTCCCTCTGTTCCATTTTAATCTGAGTGTGATTGTTGCTAATATGAAAGATGTGTTTGCAAAAGCCTGGAAGCTTTAGCCCTGGCTAAGAAAGATCTAGGATGCACATATATGAAGGATATAGCCGTGACCTGTTACAGATCTAAATACAGTCATTTGGTGGTTCATTTGTTGGTCCATCCATGCAGCCACCTATCAACTTAACTAACATACCCAAGGTATGCTGCCTTCGAGAACATAAATACAAAGTTATAGCAAATAACTCTTGAACAAAGAAAATCATGCTACTAAATATAGCTAGAGTTTGGTGAAAGAACAAGGATATTTACAGCTTCTCAATTGTTAGGTTTATCTGAAGCTGTCTTCAAAACTGTGACTGTCTAATAAAGAACCATTCAGAGCTTTTGATGTCTGCATATTTCTAGGTATTCCAGAATTAGTGAATGGCGTCATTCTCTGGTTAATAGTAGTTAACAGTTAGAATATTTTTAAAAATCGATTAAATATACCCTGCTGTGATATTAAAAGTAAGTTTCTACTTAAGAAAAGGGTATCTTTGTGTGAAAATTCTAGTGAATTTAGACCTGTGACTTTTTTTATTATTCTTTGATAAACCATTAATTTTAATAAACTGTGGAACTCATAATAACTTTTAAGACTGTTTTTATAACCCAAATTTTACCTTTATGTGGGCCCCCAGGATTGGCTATTGGCTCTATTGCCCTACTGCTTTTTAAGATTTATGTCTTCTTGGAGGCTTATTTTCCTTTAGACATTAAATTGGGGATGTGAAAAATGATTTAAGAATGTAAATCCCAACCAAGGGGGATAAAATTCCTTATTCAGGCCTTCTGCAGTCTGCCCTCACCTTCCTCACTCTCTTCATTCAATGTAGCTTCTACTGTTCCCCCACATACACCCTCTCCTTGGGTCACCCAAGCCTCTTCACTCTTCTCCAACACATTTGGTCCTCCCCATCTCTGGTCTTTGACAGTCTTGTTTCCCTCTTCCTTATCCACCTAAATCCTTTCTTCTAGGGTGGCTTAATTACCATTTCCTCCTGCCTTCTCAGGAGGCAGCTTGCGCTAATCTTTTCCTTCTTTTAACTTCTGTTGGCCCGAGAATAGTCCCCCAGAAAACGTGGCGTATTCTCTCATTATTCAAAGTGTGTTGTCTATTTTCATGTTCATTGGTTCATTCATTTCTTGGTAAATATTTCAATCACCTTCTGTCTGCCAAGTACTGTTTTGGGTTGCTAGAGATGTAGTGATGAACAAGACTGAGAAAGTCCATGCCTTCTTAGAGTTCACATTCTAGCAAGGGAGACATAATTTTTTTAAAGGCAAGGACTCTACTTAGTATGTTTTTATATTCCCTGAAGCAATTAGTACACTTTATCCCTGTTATAGGAAAGGTTTTAAGATTTGTATTTGGAGCACATTTTGAAAGACATGATAAATGACATGATAAATGAAAGACAGGATAAGATATGAATCCACAAGGCTTATGGGACCAGTTTATTAGTTTTTTTTTTTTTTTTGCGGTACGCGGGCCTCTCACTGTTGTGGCCTCTCCCGTTGCGGAGCACAGGCTCCGGACGCGCAGGCTCAGCGGCCATGGCTCACGGGCCCAGCCGCTCCGTGGCATGTGGGATCTTCCCGGACCGGGGCACGAACCCGCATTCCCTGCATCGGCAGGCGGACTCTAAACCACTGCGCCACCAGGGAAGCCCGGACCAAACAGTTTTTAATAGAAGAAAGTCAAGCTCTAGAGATTCAGACATCAGTTTATATATCAGATAGCTGACTTTCATTTCAGGATAGGCTTCTTCTCAGGCATGCACATACAGTGTCTGTAGACACTGACATTGTGAGTAGGCACTTATCTGTCCTTTGTCAGCTTGAAGAGGAAGGTTAGAAGAAGGTAACTGAGATAAGAAAGCTGAGGGCTCTCTAGAAATTTTCTGACAAAATATACCTGTTAGTGAGTTTTGCTAGAGTCATGGTAACAGAATCTCAAGAACTGCTGAGAATTCTAGAGATGCCACAGTCCTGTTTCCTTCTGTTGCTATCTTGGATATGGGAAAATGAAATACCTAAGTGTATTTTCTATTACTAACATTTTTTATTTGCTTGACACATTTATAGAAGGGCTCATATCCCTACTATTTAGTGTTTAGTGTTTCTTCACTGAAGAAACCAGCTCCCACAGGGTGAATGTTACCAAGTTTTAGATATTGTGCTAGAGTTCTCCTTTTTGTGTTTATATGAGCCAGATTTTAAAATTTGGGGGGCATGGTATTTTTAGGGGCCCTCTTAAATAAACTGCAGCAAATTAAAAATTAAGGCCTTTTCTTATAGAACAATTTGTGTTCACTCTTAGGACATGCCGATCCTGACTTTTTATCAAGGTCAAAATCTCACTACCAAAAATTGGCCACGTTCTATATTGATAGCCAGGTGTGCATGTCAGACTACTGCGTCCTCTGTGAAAATGCCTTCCAGTTTTAACAGAAAAATCCCTCCTTCATAGAAATTTATATCACAGTACATATCAAATAAAAATGTCTTAATTTTCAAAGGAGTTCCTCACTTTAAAATGGACAAGAGGGAAATCTTTAAAACTTTTTTTGGAGAATGGCCATATGAGAATCCATTACTAAAAAATAATTTATTTTTTACTTTAATAATGGACATAGGGGCTTCCCTGGTGGCGCAGTGGTTGAGAGTCCGCCTGCCCATGCAGGGGACGTGGGTTCGTGCCCTGGTCCGGGAAGATCCCACATGCCGCAGAGCGGCTGGGCCCGTGAGCCGTGACCGCTGAGCCTGCGCGTCTGGAGCCTGTGCTCCGCAAAGGGAGAGGCCACAACAGTGAGAGGCCCGCGTACCGCAAAAAAAAAAAAAATAATAATAATAATGGCCATGATTTATTTTCAGTATTTGGCTATTATAAACAGTGCGCAGTGAAATGTATCTGTACATAAACTGTACATTTGCAAGTAAGTGTATAAAAAAAAAAAAAAAATAATAATGGCCATGATTTATTTTCAGTATTTGGCTATTATAAACAGTGCGCAGTGAAATGTATCTGTACATAAACTGTACATTTGCAAGTAAGTGTATCTACAGAGCAGATTTTCAGAAGTAGACTTTGTCTATTCATGTGGCCTT
Source organism: Physeter macrocephalus (assembly GCF_002837175.3). Lineage (NCBI taxonomy): Eukaryota > Metazoa > Chordata > Mammalia > Artiodactyla > Physeteridae > Physeter > Physeter macrocephalus. The sequence continues at coordinate 61,277,538 of NC_041225.1, forward strand.
ATCAAACTGTGTAAATTACTAAAGTTTGTAATATATTATCATATCTGTTAGGACTAGTCTCTTGCCATTATTCTTTCTTCCTAGAATATTCTAAAATCATGTTGGTATTTGTATTATGGTGACATTTTCATTGTGACTGAAAAAATATATATGAATTAATTTACTAAGACTTGACAGCTTATGCCTCTGAGTCTTCTATTCAAGAACAGGAAGTTTTCTTTTTAAGCTTTTTTAGGTGTTTCACTAGCATTTAAAATGTTTCTTCATTTCTCTTGTTAAGTTTATTTTTAGAAACTACCTTTTTTGTTTCTTTTATAAATGAGATCTTTCATTATATTTTATAACTGGTTATAATGTGTATGTATGTATAGAAAGAAAGGTATAGGGTTTTGTATATCAAATGTTTAGTCACCTCAATGAGTTATTATTTCTAATACCTTGTCAACTTATTCTCTTGAGTTTTCCAAATAAACAATCACGTCATCTGCAAATGATGGGAATTTTGACTTCTTTCTGATTCTTGTATCTTTTTTCTTCTCTTGTATAATTTTATTGGATAAAAAAAAATCCCAGAATGATATTAAATAGGTATCTTTGAGTCTGGCTTTGTTGGGAATCCTCTGGTGTTTCACCATTAAGTATGCATTAGCTTTTGAGTTGAAATAGAAATGATATTTTCTATCTTGGTAAGGACTTTTTTTTATTGATTCCTGTTTTTAAAAGATTTACCATAAATAAATATGGACCTTTAGCAGATGTCTTTTCATCATGTATGGAGATAATCAAATTGTTTTTCTTATTTCAGCTATAAGCTCTACAAATTATTCTGATACTAAAGTTTGAGAACTTCTGCTCCAGGTGATCATTTCTGTGATTCTGAACTGACTTTAAAGCTGATCCCATCCTCTGGCTTTATGTTTTTGTTTGTAACTTAGCCGAAATAAACTTATTTCAGAGTCCAAAAGGAAGACAGATTTGCCTAACATTTAGACCGCCTATGTTGGTGACCAGTGTATTTTACACTGGTTAAGGAGGACTGGTAAACAGTTTTGAGATCTTGGAAAGAAAGACGCTAATTAATTAATTTTTTTTTTTTTTTTTTTTTTTTTGGGCGGTACTTGGGCCTCTCACTGTTGTGGCCTCTCCCGTTGCGGAGCACAGGCTCCGGACGCGCAGGCTCAGCGGCCATGGTTCACGGGCCCAGCCGCTCCGCGGCACGTGGGATCCTCCCGGACCGGGGCACGAACCCGCGTCCCCTGCATCGGCAGGCGGACTCTCAACCACTGCGCCACCAGGGAAGCCTTAATTAATTTTTTTACTAATTATATTTTCCATTTCAAATATCTCTGATTCTATGAGTATGACTAGTCCAACTTGTGTTATTCATTTCAATGTAATAAAATGTAATTTAGCATCTGATACATGTAAGGCACTGTGATGGGCCCTTTAGGGGTTACAAAGATGAGTAAGTTGAGGTTTCTGCCTTAGGAAGCTCAAGATATGCAGGCAGATAAGAGATAGACACTTGCCCCACCAGCACGATGTAAGAAGAGTCTGCTCTCATTGTGTGATTCATGATGTGTAGAAAGAGACAAGCAGCCAATTCAAGGTGGGGGGATCTGAGAAAGCTTTATGAAAGAGGTGGCTGTTGGGCTTTGGTTTAGCAAATGAAAGGCAAGGGAAGAAAAGCAGCTGAAGAGGGCATTCTAGGTATGAAAAGCAGGGAGGACACAATCAAAGGCATAGAAGTAGGAAAGATGTGTCTAGGCAAATTTAGTTATCTAGTGTGATGAATGGGGAGAGGCTAGAGGCCACAGACCATTTAGGAAGTCATTGCATTGGGGCAGAGGGGGAGGTGAATGGACAGATCGTGTAAAGGGACTTCTAAGGTGTCGGGCAAGGTTCAATTTCTTGATCTGACTGGTGGTAACAAGGGTATTTGCCAAATAATACTTAGTTAAGGCATATATTTACTTCACCTGGTTTTCTCCTTCAGTGTCTTATTTTACAATAAAAAGGGTTTTCTGTTTGTTTGTTTGTTTGTTTGTTTTAAAGGCTTCTCAGTGATTCCAGAGAAAGGGAAAGAGGTAGTCCAGGCCTGAATGAGAATGGAAAATGGTGAACAAAGAGGGGACCCATTCTGGAGAAGTGACCGTGTGTGGGAAATAAAGAATACAGAAGAGTAGTAAGAGACAGCAGTTTGGGGCATGCTGCCTTTGAGGTGGTGTAGAACATAAACCTGTATTTGCTTTGTGACAGTAACTAGCAAGCGGTGAAGAATAAAGGTTCAAATCTCAGGAAAGTGTTGTGCTAGAAGATTTGGAGATCAAAATCAAGAGATAAGAGCAGAACTTTGGAAACTAGAGAGTCAGAAGAGAAGATGGCCAAGGACAGCATTTTGGGAAATGACTATGTTTCAGGAGCAGCGTAATCGGGGCCTGGAAGGGATACTGAGAAAGGACTGGAGACAGGAAGGCTGGTTCAGGGTGGCGTGGTATAATACTGCTTCTTAGTGGAAGCAGGTTCAGGATTGGGTGATCAGCAGTGTCAGCTGCTGCACATTGCTGGAGGTCAAACAAATTGCAGAGCAGTTCTAGTGACTGTTGTGAGAAAGGTCGTATTGCCAGGACAGGTGAAGCAACGAGAGTAGGCTATTCCTGCAAGATGTTGATGGCAAAGGGAAAGAGAGAAATAGGATGTGGACTAGAGGGAAGCAGAGTTGCAGGAGGAGTTGGGCATGTTGGCAGGCATGCCAGTACAGCTGAGGAAGAAGAAATAAGTATGATGGGGGCCAGTATTTGATGGAGCAAGGACCTAGAGCAGTGCTTCTCAAAGTAGGGCCTCCACACCAGTAGCATCAGCATCACTCGGAAATTTGTTAGAAATGCAGATTCACAGGCATCTCAGTTTGTCTCACTCCGGACATACTGAATCAGAAACTCTGGGATTAAAACCCAGCAATCTGTGTTTTAACAAACTTTCCGAGGATTCTGATGCATGCTCAAATTTGAAAGTCACTGATCTAGAGGAAAGAGGAAGGAGTGGTTTTATCCCGCCCATAGGTTGGGAGGTGGTTCTCTTTGACAGGACGAGTGACCCAACTTAGGAGAGAAAAGATGAAGAGGAAGAAAAAGATGATATCAGATAATCCCAGGCTCTCAGTAAGGTCATCTGCTGAGAAATATTTTTCAGTGTGAATTTTAAATCACAAGGTAGGAGTCCTATCAGAAATTGACTTGGCTTTGCGTTTCAGGTTGAAACTCCAACCTCAAAGCCAGAATGAAAAGACGTAAGTTAGTGCAAGAGTAAGGGAAGGGAAACTAATATTTATTGAGCCCCTATAATACACTTTTTTTTTTATAATACACTTTTATATACGCTGTCTTATTCAGTTCATTATCGTTGTGCAATGCAACCATTACCGTCTCTTTTTTATACTTGAGGGCATCTCTCAGCTTCACTGGCTTGTAAGTGGTGGAGCTGATATTTGAACTCAGACCTTTCTAGCTGCAAAGCCCAGTATTCTTTCTACTGTACTATACCTGTTAAACTTACCAGGTTTGACATGCCTATCGCTATTAAGATATTTAAAGCATGAGGAGTCCTGCAATGATTATTGGTTTTCTATTTCTATCTGTAGAATGGTACTTTGCTTTGTAATGCATTTCGAACAGAAATAAGATTTTGACATTATGATGAAATAAAATGGAGACACATACATTTTACTTTAGTGTCAATATAATTACAAGTAAGACGTTGACATGATTTGGGTGATTGGTCAAACCATCCTTTACATGTCTTTATATATGAATGTTATGCCTTAGATTGTAAAGCTCATATGGGGCAAGAGACCTAGTTATATGTATGTATATACCCTGCTGTCTTTCAGAAAGCATTTTCTTTTTAATTTTTGGTTATGGTGAAATTGGTATCCAATAAACTGTATGTATAATTTTATAAGTTTTGAAATTTGTGTACACGCTAGCAACCATCACCATAATTGAAATGCTAAACATGTCTATCACCCCCTGCCCCAAAGTGTCCTCTTGACCCTGGGTAGTCCCTCCTTTCTGACCCTTGAAGTTTCCACCCTTTCTAGGAAACCACTGATTTGCTTTCCCTTACTCTATATTAGTTTATATTTTCTAGAGTTTTAAATAAATGAAATCATTCAGTATGTGCTTTTTTTTTCAGTGTTCCTTCAGTCAGTAAAATTATTTTAACATCACCTATGTTATTGCATGTATCAATAGTTGTTTCCTTTTTATTCCTGAGTAGTCTCCCATTGTATGGCTAAACCTCAATTTTTTTATCATTTCACCCATTGATGAACTTTGGGTTGTTGCCAGTTTGGGGCTGTTACAAGTAAAGCTGTTATGAACATTTGTGTAGATGGATATGTGCTTTGCATGGGTATATACTTTTAACTTCCCTAGGGTAAATACCTAGGAGTGGAACAGCCAGATCATATAGAGGCATATATTTAACTTTTAAAGGAAGCTGCGAAACTGCTTTCAAAAACGGTTGTATTTTATATTCCCCTCAGTGGTATCGGAGAGTTCCATTTCTCCACATTCTCCTCAACTCTCAATGTGGTCAGTCTTTTAAATTATAGCCTTTCTAACCGTTGTATAGAGGTATCTCATTGGGGTTTTATTTTGAACTTCCCTAATGACTAATGATGTTGGATACCTTTTCACGTGCTTATTTGCCACTTTTGTATCTTCTTTGGTGATGAATCTATTCAAATGCCTTACCCATTTTTTTAAAAATTGGGTCTCTTATTTTCTTATTATTAACATACTCAGAGTTCTTTATATGTTCTGGATATAAGCTCTCTATCAGATATATGATTTGCAAAGATATATGATATTTTCTCCCAGCCTGTGGCTTGTCTTTGCATTCTCCTCCTAGCATCTTTCAAAGTGCAGAAATTTTTAATTTTAATGAAGTCCAATTTACCAATGTGTCCTTTTATGGATCATGCATCTTGTGTCATATCTAAGAAATCTTTTTGGCCTGTGTGCATGCGTGCTGTGTGATGCTAGGGCACAGTCTCTTAGCTCCAGAATTGCTTGGAGAGGGTTTAGGAAGGTGATGGGGACTTTGAATTCGGAACCTCCGTGTGGCTGTCAGGGTCTTGGTGCTCTCGATGGGTATCAGACCTGAGCCTCTGAGGTGGGAGAACCGAGTTCAGGACACTGGGCCACCAGAGACCTCCCGGAATCACATAATATCAATTGGTGAAAGCTCTCCCAGAGATCTCTGTCTCAACTCTAAGACCCAGCTCCACTCAACGACCAGCAAGCTTCAGTGCTGGACACCCCATGCCAAACAACTAGTAAGACAGGAACACAACCCCACCCATTAGCAGAGAGGCTCCCTAAAATCATAATAAATTCACAGACACCCCAAAACACACCACCAGACGTGGTCCTGCCCACCAGAAAGACAAGATCCAGCACCACCCACCAGAATACAGGCACCAGTCCCCTCCACCAGGAAGTCTACACAAGCCACTGAACCAACCTTACCCACTGGGGGCAGACACCAAAAACAACGGGAACTACGAACCTGCACGCTGTGAAAAGGAGACCCCCCAAAACAGTAAGTTAAGCAAAATGAGGAGACAGAGAAATACACAGCAGATGAAGGAGCAAGGTAAAAACCTACCAGACCAAACAAATGAAGAGGAAATAGGCAGTCTACCTGAAAAAGAATTCAGAGTAATGATAGTAAAGATGATCCAAAATCTTGGAAATAGAATGGAGAA
>NC_041225.1:61283405-61284505 GCF_002837175.3 Physeter macrocephalus
GACCTGGAAGATAAAATAGTGGAAGTAACTACCACAGAGCAGAATAAAGAAAAAAGAATGAAAAGAATTGAGGACAGTCTCAGAGACCTCTGGGACAACATTAAACACACCAACATTTGAATTATAGGGGTCCCGGAAGAAGAGAAAAAGAAAGGGACTGAGAAAATATTTGAAGAGATTATAGTTGAAAACTTACCTAATGTGGGAAAGGAAATAGTCAATCAATTCCAGGAAGTGCAGAGAGTCCCATTCAGGATGAATCCAAGGAGAAACACACGAAGATACATATTAATCAAACTATCAAAAATTAAATACAAAGAAAAAATATTAAAAGCAGCAAGGGAAAAGCAACAAATAACATACAAGGGAATCCCCATAAGGTTAACAGCTGATCTTTCAGCAGAAACTCTGCAAGGCAGAAGGGAGTGTCAGGACATATTTAAAGTGATGAGAGAGGGGCCTCCCTGGTGGCACAGTGGTTAAGAATCCACCTGCCAATGCAGGGGACACAGGTTAAAGCCGTGGTCCGGGAAGATCCCACATGCTCGAAGCAACTAAGCCCGTGCACCGCAACTACTGAGTCTGCGCTCTAGAGCCCGCAAGCCACAACTACTGAGCCCACATGCCACAACTACTGAAGCCCACACAACTAGCAACTACTGAAGCCCACAAGACTAGAACCCGTGCTCCACAACAAGAGGAGCCACCGCAATGAGAAGCCTGCACACCGCAAAGAAGAGTAGCCCCCGATCTCCGCAACTAGAGAAAGCCCACGCACAGCAAGGAAGACCCAACGCAGCCAAAAATAAATAAGTAAAATAAATTAATAAAAAATAAATAAGTAAATAAGTAAACTGATGAAAGGGAAAAACCTACAACCAAGAGTACTCTACCCAGCAAGGAACCCATTCAGATTCAATGGAGAAATTAAAACCTTTACAGTCAAGCAAAAGCTAAGAGAATTCAGCACCACCAAGATAAACAAAACTGATAAACCATTAACCAGCTTTACAACAAATGCTAAAGGAACTTGTCTAGGCAGGAAACACAAGAGAAGGAAAAGACCTACAATAATAAACCCAAAACAATTAAGAAAATGG
>NC_041225.1:61284612-61286250 GCF_002837175.3 Physeter macrocephalus
GGCTGAATGGATACAAAAACAAGACCCATATATATGCTGTCTACAAGAGAACCACTTCAGACCTAGGGACACATATAGACTGAAAGTAAGGGGATGGAAAAAGATATCTCATGCAACTGGAAATCAAAAGAAAGCTGGAGTAGCAATTCTCATATCAGACAAAATAGCATTTAAAATAAAGACTATTACAAGAGACAAAGAAGTACACTACATAATGATCAAGGGATCAATCCAAGAAGAAAATATAACAATTGTAAGTATTTACGCACCCAAAAGAGAAGCACCGCAATACATAAGGGAAATGCTAACAGTCATAAAAGGGGAAATCGACAGTAACACAATAATAGTAGAGGACTTTAACACCCCACTTTCACCAATGGACAGATCATCCAAAATGAAAATAAATAAGGAAACACAAGCTTAAATGATACATTAAACAAGATGGACTTAATTGATATTTATAGGATATTCCATCCAAAAACAACAGAATACACTTTCTTCTCAAGTGCTCATGGAACATTCTCCAGGATAGATCATATCTTGAGTCACAAATCAAGCCTTGGTCAATTTAAGAAAATTGAAATCATATCAAGTGTCTTTTCCGACCACAACGCTGTGAGACTAGATATCAATTACAGGAAAAAAACTGTAAAAAATACAAACACATGGAGGTTAAACATACACTATTAAATAACCAAGAGATCAATGAAGAAATCAAAGAGGATATTAAAAGAATACCTGAAACAAATGACAATGAAAACACAATGACCCAAAAGCAATGGGATGCAGCAAAAGCAGTTCTAAGAGGGAAGTTTATAGCAATACGATCCTACCTCAGGAAACAAGAAAAATCTCAAATAAACCACCTAACCTTACACCTAAAGCAATTAGAGAAAGAAGAACAAAAAACCCCAAAGTTAGCACAAGGAAAGAAAGCATAAAGATCAGATCGGAAATAAATGAAAAAGAGATGAAGGAAACGATAGCAAAGATCAATAAAACTAAAAGCTGGTTCTTTGAGAAGATAAACAAAATTGATAGACCATTAGCCAGACTCATCAAGAAAGGGAGAAGACTGAAATCAATAGAATTAGAAATGAAAGAGGAGAAGTAACAACTGGCACTGTAGAAATACAAAGGATCATGAGAGATTACTACAAGCAACTATATGCCAATAAAATGGACAACCTGGAAGAAATGGACAAATTCTTAGAAAAGCACAACCTTCCGTGACTGAACCCGGAAGAAATAGAAAATATAAACAGACCAATCACATGCACTGAAATCAAAACTGTGATTAAAAATCTTCCAACAAAAAAAAGCCCAGGACCAGATGGCTTCACAGGCAAATTCTATCAAACATTTAGAGAAGAGCTAATACCTATCCTTCTCAAACTCTTCCAAAATATAGCAGGGGGAGGAACACGCCCAAACCCATTCTACGAGGCCACCATCACCCTGATACCAAAACCAGACAAAGATGTCACAAAGAAAGAAAACTACAGGCCAATATCACATAGATGAACATAGATGCAAAAATCCTCAATAAAATACTAGCAAACAGAATCCAACAGCACATTAAACGGATCATACACCATGATCAAGTGGGGTTTATCCCAGGAATGCAAGGATTCTTCA
>NC_041225.1:61286291-61286923 GCF_002837175.3 Physeter macrocephalus
AAAAATCTGAAAGAGAAATTAAGGAAACACTTCCATTTACCACTGCAACAAAAAGAATAAAATACCTAGGAATAAACCTACCTAAGGAGAGAAAAGACCTGTATGCAGAAAACTATAAGACACTGATGAAAGAACTTAAAGATGATACCAACAGATGGAGAGAAATACCATGTTCTTGGATTGGACGAATCAGCATTGTGAAAATGACTATACTACCCAAAGTAATCTACACATTCAGTGCAATCCCTATCAAACTACCAATGGCATTTTTCACAGAACTAGAACCAAAAATTTCACAATTTATATGGAAACACAAAAGACCCCAAATAGCCAAAGCAATCTTGAGAAAGAAAACCAGAGCTGGAGGAATCAGGCTTCGTGATTTCAGACTATACTACAAAACTACAGTAATCAAGACAGTATGGTACTTGCAGAAGAACAGAAATATAGATCAATGGAGCAGGATAGAAAGCCCAGAGATAAACCCATGCACATATGGTCACCTTATCTTTGATAAAGGAGGCAAGAATATACAATGGAGAAAAGACAGCCTCTTCAGTAAGTGGTGCTGGGAAAACTGGACAGCTACATGTAAAAGAATGAGATTAGAACACTCCCTAACACCATACACA
>NC_041225.1:61287683-61312683 GCF_002837175.3 Physeter macrocephalus
CTTTTTGACACACCTCCTAGAGAAATGGAAATAAAACCAAAAATAAACAAATGGGACCTAATGAAACTTAAAAGCTTTGCACAGAAAAGGAAACCATAAACAAGATGAAAAGACAACCCTCAGAATGGCAGAAAATATTTACAAACGAAGCAACTGACAAAGGATTAATCTCCAAAATATACAAGCAACTCATGCAGTTCAATATCAAAAAAACAAACAACCCAATCAAAAAATGGGTGGAAGACCTAAAGAGACAGTTCTCCAAAGAAGATATACTGATTGCCAACAAACACATGAAAGGATGCTCAACATCACTAATTATTAGAGAAATGCAAATCAAAATTACAATGAGGTATCACCTCACACCGGTCACAATAGCCATAATCAAAAAATCTACAAACGGGCTTCCCTGGTGGCGCAGTGGTTGCGCGTCCGCCTGCCGATGCAGGGGAACTGGGTTTGCGCCCCGGTCTGGGAGGATCCCACATGCCGCGGAGCGGCTGGGCCCGTGGGCCATGGCTGCTGGGCCTGCGCGTCCGGAGCCTGTGCTCCGCAACGGGAGAGGCCGCAGCAGAGGGAGGCCCGCATACCACAAAAAAAAAAAAAAAAATCTACAAACAATAAATGCTGGACAGGGTGTGGAGAAAAGGGAACCCTCTTGCACTGTTGGTGGGAATGTAAATTGATACAGCCACTATGGAGAAGAGTATGGAGGTTCCTTAAAAAACTAACTATAGAACTACCATACAACCCAGCAATCCCACTACTGAGCATATATCCTGAGAAAACCATAACTCAAAAAGATGGATGAGGGCTTCCCTGGTGGCGCAGTGGTTGCGCGTCCACCTGCCGATGCAGGGGAACCGGGTTCGTGCCCCGGTCTGGGAGGATCCCACGTGCCGCGGAGCGGCTGGGCCCGTGAGCCATGGCCGCTGAGCCTGCACGTCCGGAGCCTGTGCTCCGCAACGGGAGAGGCCGGGGCAGAGGGAGGCCTGCATACCACAAAAAAAAAAAAAAAAAAAAGATGGATGTACTGCAGTACTGTATGTTAACACATATATATGGAATCTTAAAAAAAAAAAAAGGGTTCTGAAGAACCTAGGGGCAGGACAGGAATAAAGATGCAGACTTGAGGACACGGGGAGGGGGTAGGGTAAGCTAGGAGAAGTGAGAGAGTGGCATGGACATATATATACTACCTAATGTAAAATAGATAGCTAGTGGGAAGCAGCCACATAGCACAGGGAGATCAGCTCAGTGCTTTGTGACCACCTAGAGGGGTGGGAGAGGGAAGGTGGGAGGGAGACACAAGAGGGAGGGGATATGGGGATATATGTATATGTATAGCTGATTCACTTTGTTATACAGCAGAAACTAACACACCATTGTAAAGCAAATATAAAGATGTTAAAAAATAAAGATGTTTAAAAAAAAAGAAATATTTTTTAAAATTTTATTATTATTATTTTTTTAGCATCTTATTAAACATCTTTGGCCTTCATATCTACCTAATCTACATATTCTATTCAGAGAACAACTTAATGTAGGGACATGTTTCTTTAGTGCCTTCTGTGTGACAGGCTCTCTGCTAGGTATATCCATACACAATTCATTCAAATTACATATTTATTGAGCAGCTATTATGTGACAGGGACTGTTCTAGGCAGTGGAAATACATCATGGTACAAAACAGATTTTAGAAATATCTGTCCCTAGTGTGTTTCTACTGGAGAAAGAGAATTTTAAAAATTAATAATTTATTTATATAGCATATTAAATGGAAATAATTGCTATAGAAAAATAAAGAGCAGGTTAAGGGGGTTCAGGAGTACTGAAGTGGAAATGAATGATTGCAGTTTTAAGTAGAATGGTCAGGGTAGGCAGCTTTGAGAAGGTAAGAGACTCAAGCAAACTTGAAGGAGGTAAGGGAACAAGCCATAGAGGTATCTGGAAGAAGAGCATTCACACAGAGGAAGCAGCCAATTTAAAGGCCCTAAAGCAGAAGTGTATGACTGGTGTATTCAAGAAATCATAAGGAGATCAGTGTTGTGAGAGCAAGGGGGAGAGGAATGGGAGATGAGGTCAGAATGGTAACTGGATTGCACAGGGTCTTATAGGTCATTGTAAAGACTTTGGCTTTTACTCTGAGTGAAGAGAGGAGCCATTACAAGGTAGTAAATAGAGAAGGCTCACGATTTGATGTCCATTTTAGAAGGATCACTCTGGCTGCTTCCTTGAGCAGAAATTATAGGGTTATAGCAGGGAGACCAATTAGGAGACTATACAATAATTCAGATGAGAGATGATGGTATTTTAGACCAGGGTGGGAGCACTGGAGATAGAGAAAAGATGGATTTTCACATGTTTCAAAAGTAGAACTAACTGCATTTCCTGGCATATTCAATGTGGGGGTGTAAAAAAAATTAGGAGTCAAGGATATAGTTAAGGTTTTTGGCCTGAGCAACTGGAAAGATAGAATTAACAAGGTGAGAAAAACAGTTATTGATATGAATTTGGGGAAAGATGATGAGGAATTCAATATTAGAGATATTAAGTTTGAGATGTCTATTAGACATCCAAGTGGAAATATTAAAATAAAAAGTTGGATATATGAATCTGGAGCTCATGGGAGAGGTGCAGGCTGGTAGGTCAAGTAAGATGAAGACTAAAAACTGAGCTGAATTTAGCCATGTAGAGACCTTTGGAAAGTTTGACAAGAGCATTTTTGGTGGAACAGTGGGGACAAAAGCCTGTTTGGGAGGAGAGAATTTGAAAACAGATTTTAAACAACTTTTTCACGGAGTTTTGATGCAGAGGAGGAATAAGGAAATGGAGCAATAACCAGAAGGGAGGATAGAGTGAAGAGAGGATATTTTAAGAGGGAAAAATAGCTGCTTGAATGTTTGAATACTGATGGAAATAATCCAGTAGAGAGGAAAGAACTGATAATATAGGCTAGAGAAGGAAGAATTGCTAGAACTGTGCCGTAGAACAGACAAAAGGGGATGGCTCCTGTGTATAAGAGGAGGTACTGACTTTAGATAGGAGTATGACTAATTCGTCCATGATAATAGGCAGGAAACAGAGTATGTAGGTACAGATGCTGTTAGGAGTGTAAGTGTGGTGGTGGGAGTTTGCGGAAGTTCTCATCTGATTACTGCGGTTTTGACAGTAAAGTAGGAAGCAAGGTCATCGGCTGAAAGTAAGGCTGAGGGAGGAAGTGTTAGAATTTTGAAAAGAGTGAAGGTGGTACAAAATAATGAGCTAGGAGACCAGAAGAGTAAATGGACAAGGGAAATGAAAGAATAACTGCTGGACATCAAGAATCCACTTGTGGTTCATGGTCATGCATTTTAAGCAAAGCCAGTGAGGATGCTTGTGTGCTTTCTCCAGCCACATTCAGGTGCACACATGCAGTCTTGGAGCAGGCGGAGAGCTGGATTTAACAAATATGAGGACATGAGAAAGGGATGAGGGAGCGAAGGGTGAATGCGAGGGGATAGTTAAGATGGTTGGCTATGGGACCTACAATGGGCAAGGAGGAAAGACAAATGTTAGGGGAGAGGAACAGTGATGTGGTGAGAGTATCAGCAGATTGTAGGCCAGTAGGATGGAAGAATGCTTGGAATGAGAGTCCCTTCTATAAGGGGTGAGCTGTGAAAGACAGAGGGGCTGTCAGAGAGTGGGTCAGGGTTGCAGTTATTGGTAAAGACGAAGACTGAGAGCAGGGCTACTTAATGAAGAGGCCATGGACTGGTACCAGTTTGTGAACTGTACATTACTGAGCTGCAATGAGGTAAGTTCAGAAATGGAAGGAAATGTTTAGAAACACTACTGTGACATCCAAGCCTATGATAAGTGGACTTGTATTCAGAATGTCTTTGCTTTTTAAATCTCATTTGTCTATTCATTTGTTGTTGCATTTTATAAAAGTAACGGTCTGCAACAGATTGGCTATAAACGACAACAAATCTGGTCCTGCCCCACAGCTGAAGCACTGCTCTAGTGTGCCTGACTGTCATGTGAGTGTCTGAGGAGGGTGGAGGGCAAGACCATCAGAGGAGAGGAGTTGGAAGGACTAGTTTCTTGAATATTGAAGTCACCATCATCTCTAGCCTCCCGAGATAGAAGCACCTGATTCCACCACTCTGGGTGGCACTATTCTCATTGTTTGCCATGTGAACAACAGAACTCAGAGTACAGTGTGAATGGTGCCCTTAGATTGTTCACGAAGGTGGCCGTTGCTATCTCCATTTTACAGGTGAGACAACAGACTCAGAGAGGTGAAATAATTGCCCAAGTTCACATAGCTAGTAAGGGAAGGAACCAATATTTGAACTTAGGTATGTCTGTCATGCCAAAGCTAGACTCTGTCCATACACCCCTCCGTCTCTGTCACCTGCTTACAGTTATGGGGACAGCATAGCCATAAGCCTCATAAAAACTGGGGAAAAATGCCTTTCGGGAATGTGTTGTGGTACATGTGGCTAAGATGAGCATTTCCATTTCTTTTAAAATCATGACTTGTTACATCTGCTGTACTAACCCACAACCCATTGCTGTCTAGACCCATCTTTCTGGTTGGTCTTTGTTGAACCGAGAGGCTGAAGCACCTCAGGAATCCAATATCCAATATCACCACAGGATTTCCTGCACTTTCTGTTCTTGTGCTTTAGTCATTACACATGTATTAGAAGCCTCTTCTAAATAATGGTTCATGAATGATAAAATGATGAGTAGTTTTAATACTTTTCTTTTTTTCCCAAAATCTGTGCAATGGAGACGTTACTTTTATGATCTGAAAAGGTCTAGCATAGATCTATATTTTAAACCATCTTGTTCATGTGGAAACTCTCTAAGACTCTTAGGTCTCTGATGAGGGCTGAACAGGCCTGCTCTCCCACTGAGCCTGAGTCCCAGCTGCACTGGAAGCCTTGGCGTTTCCAGAAAAGTTGGTGTTGGTTGTTTCCCACTCTCCCCAGGTGCATGGAGTATTTGAGGAATCAATCCAAAGACAGCAGCATTAATCTCTTAGGGGTTTCCTGGTTTCCTCCATTTCTTGGCTCTCCAATGGGCCTGGGAAAGTACAACAACACTACAGTTAATTTATAAAGCTCATCCATGTTTCACTGGACCTGTGAACAGAGAAGTCATCCACTTGTTCTGGAAGCCCTCCCTGGAGTTCTGAGTCTATATGCTTACATAACACATAGGGCGTGGCATCAGAATTATGGCTTTATGTAGGCCAGGCTGCCTCTGTGAAGCATGGCCTGTGGCACATCACAGGGCCTGACACACAGTAGGTACTCACTGAGGATGAGTCGAATGAGTGAATAAACAACTGATGTTCAGTCTGTATAGGTATTTTTGTGGTGATGTGTTTAATCTTTTCTGCCTTAAAAAAGTCACTAGCATGGATATATATTAATGTATATGAAAAGAACTTTGGGACTTATTTTTATATTCAAATGTATGACTTTTCACCCAGAGAAGATATAGAAGAAATAAAGAACCCACCAAGATAAGCAAATAAAGCTGGACAGAGTAGGCTATGCTCACTCAGTTTAGTTTTAAATAATAATCAAAATAGATAATAGGAGCAGAATTTTACTTTGAAGAGTAATACTGCAAATCCCAGTTGATGTGATGGGGAGAGGAGTCATTAAAATACTTTAATATGGTAAAATGCTAATTATCACAGTTATTCATTGAAAGTAACTTAAAATCTCTGGTTGGCATCATAAGCATAACTAGAATTTTCAAATACATGTTATTAATTATTGTTATTAATATGAGGTTTAAAACCTGATCCTCTTTTGGAGACTTAAGTATCAGGACAGATGAATTTTAAAATGTGCCTGAAAACTCACAACAACCAAATGAAAGTTGGTATGTTTTCTTCTATCTTGCCAAAGTACTCATCACATTAATACGAAATGCAACCGACATGCCAGGCACTAAGTTTCACATCATTTGTTTTTATAAGGTTGTATTCCAGTAGATGGGGAATACTTTGATTTTAGTATCTACTTCATTGATGTTAAGAGTCTAGACTCATTCTAACGACTATGGTCAAGACAAGATATTTTTCCCTAGTTTGTCTACACAAACCTATAAGAAGTAGCAAAAGCTTAACTATTGTATTTGAATAGAGAATTCTTCCTCTTCTAGATCTGAAGACTAAATAAAATATGGAACAGACAGTTACATCCCTAGTTTTTTTTATTATGCATTTTGAAATAATTTGTATATACCTTTTAAATAATTTCAAGTGCCACAAAAAATAATGTTCATAGCTCAAAATCAAAAGTTAAAAAAAAATCCCTAAAGTATGATTTTTAAAATCTTTTTCTTCTCAAGCGTTTTACGATGGGATAATGAGACAGATGTCTCTCAACTGGAAGGACATTTTGACATTGTTATGTGTGCTGACTGGTAAGTACATAAAAATCATAAAACTCCTGTTAGAAAAAATAGCTTTGCTGGAGTAATTGGGCTGTGCTGCTTTGCTGACGGCAAAGCAAAGTCAACAAATGAGGCACAAAGCTGCCTTAACCTCAACAAATTAACATTCATCTCCATGTGACAGTTATAAGGTAGTCTTCTATCACACAGTAACTTCTACCACATTATTTCCCAAAGATTGATTTTGAGAAGCATTTCCATTTTCTGGAATTGCCTCTGTTTCATGCTTGACGTATCAGTAAATGGACGACTTAGGCAAATTGCAAATAATTATGGCTCGGAGAGGAATAGTCTGGAGAAAAAGGAGTTTATCAACACAAACAGCTCAATTAGCTTACTTCTTAGGAGAGATCTGACTATTGATATAAGGGAATATATATATGTACGTGTGTTTGCACACATATGCACTCTAGCGTATAAACGTATCTGTGAAGTATCTTTAGGGAAATAGCTTTTCTTAAAATGTATGTTTGCTATCTAATAATTTCAATGCCTTCAATTATGATATTTAATTATACGTAAAACAAGAATTATAAAATTACATTTTATTGTTATGCAAATAATAATAGTAAAATCTCTGTCAGATGCCTGCCTTTTCAAAATAATTTACATTAGATATTTTCTCTTCTCTTTTAGCCCAGGCTACTTATTGTTAATGAAAGTCTGATCCTAAGTTACAGGATAAATATGTATCAAACCTTAATAATGATTTCAACTAATCTTATGTATTTTCTTCGTGTGTTGAATAATAATATGAGAAACATTGACAATTCACAAGTATTTTTCCTATTAAGAGTAAGATCTTATTTGTAGTTTTATCACGATTTTTTAAATGACACTATGGATTTGAAAACACAAGTTCAGATTCTAAAGAAGTTCTATTATATTGATAAACCCAAACACAAGATCCATATCCCAGAGAACACTTTCCTTATGCGAGAGTTGAATGAATGCGATGAAGTTTTCAGGAAGTCTTTATTTAAAATTATTATTTAATAAGATTTTCAGTGGGTAACTTTCTACCTAAGTCAATGAAATTAGACTTGCTTTCTGTTTTCTTCTGAAAAATACTTGTCAAGGAAACAAATATTTTCTTCTGTTCTTAGTTGAGATTTTCTAGTTTTTCATGGCCATTTTAGTCTCTCTGCACCCAATTTCAGAAAACCTTTTTCCAAAAAAAGAGAGAAGCAGATTTTTGACTAATCATTGATATTGCGTCTCAATATTACAGCCCTCATCTAATCAAAAATAAGGAGCTAAAACCTCACCATATGATTTGAGCAAGTAATTTAGAAAATGCTGTCCCTCACCAAATATGAGAAAGGATTCTCCAGGTTTCATTGCACAGATGAAGATAATGCTGGCAGGATTAGATCAGATTAAGCATGAAAGTCAGATCAGAGAGCAGCGGAAAGAGGGAAGAAGGGTAGAATCTTCTTGGAGGTTTAGACGAGGGTCGCACATGGATGGGCTCTGATTATGTGGGGAAGTCAGGTCTGGCCAAGAGATTTAAAGTTAATTTTGTCCTTTGCACAAATATCAAAACAGCCTGGCTTTGTCATACCTTGTGTTATGACACTCACACCATGTCATCCTATTTGTACCAGGGAAGCAGAGGAAGTCAGATTTAAGCTCTTTTCTGATTAATGTTCTCAGTTAGGTTAAAAATAGCCACACAACATGTTTGAAAAATTGTCTTTTTTCCCTAGCCAACAACAGGATCCTGTACAACTGATATACATAATGCATATTCAGTTAAGCCTTTCATTACAAATACATAACATAATAATACAACGTTATACGTATACACACACGCACATACCATATACATAAATACATATCTAGTCGCTATTGAGAATTTATGTATTCAAATGAACTAAATACACCAAGTTTCATTTTATAAATTGCTTTTCTATGCATGAATTGTTAAGTTTTCTTTTCCTCCGGTGTTGTCAGTGCCAGGATGTCAGCCTGTTTATAATTTCCCGTTTGTAAATGTGAAACATTAAGCTACTCTCACTGCGATGCTGATATTATTTCCAAAAGAAATGCTTTGGTAATGGTCTGTCTTCATATTCACAGGGATGGGTAAGCTGTTCAGAAACTTAGAAAGTACAACGATGTTCATAATATACATGTTGTGCATATAGCAGGGAAGCCCAGGATTCCATGTGTTCTTTATGTCCTGTTGGATTGATGTTTCTCTGTCAGAGTTATTGCACGGATGCTGCTTCTAGGGGAAGGCAGGCAGGCAGGCAGGCAGACCATGCTGCTATTTTTTTTTTTTAAAGAATGTCACAGAGGAGGAAAAGAAAGCTCTCTTTAGACACTACCTCCAAGATGAAACCTGAAATAGTCAGTGCCAGAAATAGGTGCCACACATAAATAGATCACGTTAAGTCTCACACCATCCTTGAGTCCTTGTCAGTCAATGAGATCTGGATTAGGCCACAGGAATATGAAGCAAGAGTTGGAGTTCAAATATTAGGTACATGGATTAAATTCTCACTGAAGCATTTCCAGCAAGGGTGGCATTGTCTGCTTCCCTGAATAGCTAACCAGTTGTACTGCTTGATCCCATTTACATGAAAACAAGCTCTATTCACAAACCTATTCCAAACCCACATTGTGGTTCAAGTAAAATGCACATGATTACAACGAGCAGCGATATGTTTATGTTTTTAAATCATTCAGATATTCATATATTTACATTCAAACATTCATAAACCTGTAGCCAATGGGGGAAATAACTCATTTCCCAGAAGAGACAGTCTCTTAGTTCACATCTAAATTTAGTAGCTCAACTAGATTATAGAATAAAGAGGCACACTGAAAGCTAGTCGTTATTTCACCATTCAGCATTTTGGACAATGAAATATAGTTTCATGGTTCAACAGTTCCTAAGTAACTTGTAAAATGTCAACTTTGAAATAAACAGAAGGAAAACTCAAGGTACAGTCATACCTGCAAATGGATGCTGTTGACAAATATCAAAATATTAGAATATTTAACCACAGGTGTAGAAAAAAAAAACCCTCCTATTAAATTCCTTGGTTGACTTGTTTAATGTTGAATTTAATATAAGAGTTCCTTTCTGCTGGAATGCAATCCAGCCTGGTCCTTGCTGAGTTTAGAATAGTGAGCGCTTGTTAATTTTAAACCTGCCTTTCCAGACTCCTGTTCAATCACAATATTCTGAGAGTCTGCTAGTAAGATGCTTTTTATCCAGTGAACACTTCCATTCAGTGTTTGATGGCTTTCCAGTTTACTGTAGCTCTGCAAAAATAAAAATGATTCTGTAAATTTAAAAAAACAAACAAAAAAAAAAGGTTCTGCACATTTGGATTCTCTAAAGGCTTGGAAAGCAAGTCTGAAATGCCACCGCTAGCCAGACACATGGAGCTAGGTCTGCAGGACGGTGGGCACCACATCTGCATGCCTCCAGCCTGAGACTTTGGGAAGAAATGGGGAAGGAACATCACTTCACTTGCTCTCCCAGCATTTTTATACTAACTATATACAGTGGATTGTTTTTATTTTCTATCATGTTTACCTTAAATGATGAAAAAAGTTTGGGTTTTGTGAAGAAAAAATTTTTTTCTCAAAATAGGCTCTAGGATTTCTTTGTTTTCTTCCAGATGCTGTGATCACAGATAGTTCTAAATCACAACTCACAGACCTTTCCACCTGAAAAGATCTTTAACCCAAATGTAGTCAGCCCTCTTACCTCACACCTGAGGAAACTCAGTCCCAGAGAAGACAGACAGATTGTCAAAGATCTCGTACCTAAGGGGTAGTACCAAGCGAGATCAGAATAGGCTCCCCCAGCAATCAGTTGCTAAAGACTGATAGAGGCCATTCAGTCTGCTGAAAGTTAAATCTAAAACAGTGAATTTAACTGAGCGTATTTCACCGTGAAAATTACATAGAGGTCTTCCTCTCTGTGAATGCTGACAGAAATGTCTCCTTGTTCTCTGCACTAATTAACTTCCCTATGAGAGGAGCTGGAGCTGCTCTGTGCTCTGCAGAAAATCCTGACTGATTCGAAGGGAGGCCATGAAAATGGCCTGGCACCTTTCCTTTGTCGTATAATCTGTGATTCAGATCAGTGGAACAAAGCAAGCGTTGATTCCACAAGTGAATTATATAGAGGGGTGTGTGTGTGTGTGTGTGTGTGTGTGTGTGTGTGTGTGTGTGTGTTTGATGGCCAAACTAGACCGACTGTCGATGTATTCTGATCAGTAACTGAAGGGAGAGTTGAAATGGTATCTACATCCCAATCACTGACCCACTCAGCCTTTTTTAATAGATCCACTTAAGCTACTGCTGTTCTCTGAGCCCATTAGGACTTATTTAAGGGGTGAATTTTCCGGAGATTATATATCACTCCCACTAAAGCACATTGAAATTGCTGATAGGATGTATCCTACTAAGCGTTATAAATTCTGCACCAGAGCTAAGTAGAAAGGTGAGCTTGCTTGGAATAAAGACCTATTAGAGAACTACAAAAATTACTTTTGGGAAATTTGACTTGCAGTGATGGAGTAGACAGCATTAGCTTTCAAATAACTGTGTTTTGAATGTGTGCTGTGTGTTAAGCTGCATTCTCTAGTGAGCTGTGAGGTTAATATTTTTGTCACCATTGCCAACATTAAGTAGAAATAGTACTATATTAGGTTATGCTTTTTTTATTGAAGTATAGTTAATTTACAATGTTGTGTTAGTTTCGAGGGTACAGCAAAGTGATTCAGTTATTTATATATACATATATATATTCTTTTTCAGATTCTTTTCCCTTATAGGTTATTATAAGATGTTGAGTATAGTTCCCTGTGCTATATAGTAGGTTCTTATTGTTTATCTATTTTTTTATGTAGCAGTGTGTATATGTTAATCCCAAACTCCTAATTTATTTCCCCCTCCCCTCATAAGGTTATGTTTTAAGCTCAGCTTTTAAGTTGTTGATTATTTAACTCTAACAATCTTACCAGCTCTTAGGATGCACAGGTATAAACTGAGAATGGTCTTTTGCTTGGTGCTATGTATCCCAACCAGCCAGGTCTCCTGTAGACCCAAGTAACTGACAGAGGTATTTTCTCACAGTGGTAGTCTTCTTTAAAAAAATAAAATAAAATGCTTAATTATTAACATTTAAGATAGTACTGCCTCACTAAACAATAAGGTATATAGTCCTGAAGAGAAAATTTCAAAACACTTAAATACAATTCGATTCCTTTCTTATCAATCCTTACTGGTTATTAACCACTGATTAATATGACTAAAAGGCAAATTTTTGTAGCATTCGAATTAGACACATTTTGTGCTCTAAGATTTAAGTGCATAGTTTTCTGGAACAATAAGGAATTTTCCCATGGGTAATAATCAGGTTATCCTGATTATCCTGATGGATCGTTTCCCATGCTAGAGATCATTTCTAGCTCACCTTAAGAGGATTGTTTTTCCATTGCTCAAAGCAGAACTTTATAGAAGAAACTTCCACTAAGCATGTCATGGTGAAACCCAAGCACTGACTTCTTGGAAACGTCTTATAAGCCGCTCTCCCCACTCCTCTTAAGTGAGAGACTTAGGAGAGAACCTGGTCTGGTGAAACATCCTACCTAAATGCTGATTCCTCCCTAACAAGACCAGTGAAGGAGTGCATAGAGCCTGTTTTAGAGGCATTGAAACCCACCCTACATAAGCTCCTCCATTTCAAAGACTGTGTTGATCTGCCAGTTAGGCAAGTAAGTAACTCTTCATTGAGCACC
Organism: Physeter macrocephalus; assembly: GCF_002837175.3. NCBI lineage: Eukaryota > Metazoa > Chordata > Mammalia > Artiodactyla > Physeteridae > Physeter > Physeter macrocephalus. The sequence goes on from NC_041225.1 coordinate 61,299,917, forward strand.
CTCTCTGTGTGTATGCTGGGCCAGACCTAGTGATGCAGAAATGAATACAGACTGGAAGCTCCTTGAGGATGGGAACTTCGTCTTATTCACAGCTTATCTCCAAGGCCTGAAACAGCCCCTAGTATACAGCAGGTCATCAACAAATATTCATCAGCCGACATATATCATTCATTTGATGCCCACCGCAGCCACAGAGGTGGGCCCTTATTGACAGGAAAACTGAGGCCTCAGATGAAGTGACTTGCCCAAGGTCACATAGCAGAAAGATCAGAACCAGAGCCTAGGAAACCCTGAACTATGCTCTCCCCTTGTCTGAAGTGTGGCTACACCCGCAGCACTCCTACTGACAGCCGATACTCATCCTCAGCTCGGAGGAGGACGACGCAGGGCCCGAGCATAGGTGGTAATTAGCCATGCTATTTGGGGAGCGGAAGGCCAAATCAGAGGGACCTATACCAAGCTACAGCATTCGAAACGGGAGTAGAGGCTTTGCTTAGGCCCCTCATGGGATGGCTGATGCACAAGGCCACCCAGTGTTCTAGCCTGCAAGTCCTGGATAAGGAAACTCTGTCCTAAACTTCCAAGATAAGGCCTGGTGAAGACAGGGTCAGACTGATCCAGCCAAAGAGGTGACAGAGCAACAAGAGAAATTCTCAAACCAGAAAAGAAAAATGAAAAATCACATGAACTGGAAAAAAAAATCAACATGGAGATCAAGGGGGAAAATCCAGAGTTGCCATGGTCTCTGGGACACACTGCCTAAACCTGGTCTGTTTACGCCTATAGGTCACTTGTTGGCTCTAACCTCAGTGCTGTTGCTAGTCACTGAAAACTATCACCACCTGAGAGCTGTTTTGTGGTTGGTGTGTAATAGGGCTGGTGGTTTGTTTTCGGAGGGTGGCCTCACAGCACCCTCAGTAGGCGGAGGGCACAGGTCTACAGACAAGTGTTGGGAGAGCTTCATCTCCACCAGATGATTCCCCCAAACAGCAGCTTAGAAACTGTCCCTTTCACGCTAACACACGGCCGGTCGTGTTGAATCGTGGCCCATGGCATGTTGATGACTTGACTTTGGTCGGATGACACTGACCACGGTATCTTTTTTTTATTCCAGTGAGGCATTTGAATGGAAGGAAACATTTCTCTTTTTTTAGTGTTGAGTAAACATGTGTAATTAGTCTTGATCTCCATTAGTATCATTAGACTTGAAAACCCAGTTTAATCTGGATTCTGCTCTCTTCTCAATGTCAGCCTGTTTCTGGACCAGTACAGAGCCAGCCTTGTTGATGCAATAAAGAGATTACTCCAGCCCAGGGTAAGTATGTTTCTATTTTCTCCTGAACACTGGCTTCAGAATAATTAGTCTGTGCACAAAGATGGAGAGAGTAATGGAATGGCAGGATTAATGTCATGTAATACTTTAATACTTATTATGTCCAACTTCAATTGGGTCTTCTGATCTATCAGATTCTTTCCTAATCATAACTAGGGAACTTCTTACCCTTGGCCTTCTGATAAGGAACACAGTGGGTAGTAAAATAAATGAAACCACTTCAAAGATAGTGTGAGATTATTTTTATCAAAGAATTTCTTGAGTCTTTTCCTTTGATAACAATATCTTCATATTAAAGTAGAAGTATGATATGGAAAGTTTTCTGTTGACTCCTGTCATTTAAAATCCCTTCAATGGTTACCTTTGTCATTGGGTATATTGCAAAAGAACATTTTTCTTTTTATTTCTGTTTATATTAAATAAAGGGGCTTCAGATGAATCTGTATATTAATCTGTTCTTTGCTTTAAAAGGAAGCCAGTGTTTACACATTATAAACATTAGGTCACAATGAAGCCAAGCATGGCGTAAAATATTGTGCACATTTTTACATTTATATATCCATTTATGCCTGTGAGTAAATTACAGAGTTTTTATCCACTCTTATTTTTTTGGGCTGTTATACTAAGCTAGGAGGTCCTGCAGCCTAAACAGAGAGTTAATATACATCTATTTAAAGTAAGAAAACAAGTTTAAAGCTCATGCATTAAAAAAAAAAAAATCTTATAACTATGTAAGACTCTTGCTGTGCCATAGGAATTTAAAATAGGTTAACGATGTTAAAGTAGTCTAAGACAGGAACTCACATTTATCTGAGAAAGGACTATAGTGTGTATGTGTGTGTGAAGTATTTTCTGAAGTTTTATCTCTTCTTTTAAAAAAGAAGGTTTGCTCTAGTCTTCTGACCTCAGTGAGACTTATAGACTAATACCTTTCAATCTTTCTTTTATATCTTTTTCACATTGAAGGTTCCCAGAGCAATTTGATAATCATCCTTTGCCTTACACTGTTACTTTTTATTTTATCTCTGTATACCTCAGAAACTTTAAATAGGCCTCTCAGAGGAGTAACCACAGCTTTGTAAGTGGTAATCAATTAAATTAAATTGGCCTTCTCAATTCCCTCTGTGAGGTGGGTAGCAGGTCTGGAGGCAAGGAAGGGGCATGCACCAAGCTATTAATGGCAGCTGTCGTGGTTGAGTGAGCAGCCCAAGTTGAAGGCAGAAGGAATTGGGGGCCTCTTCATCGCCCCAGTAGCCTTGGGTGCTTCTCATGAGCATTTGCAAGATCAGGATTTTCAGCGAGGGGACGGAGATTCTTGGACATAAAGGCTTCTAGGAATACTATCATACGTAAACACAATTTCAAGGACTCCTGGACCTCACAGTGCACAAACAGTACTTCACGCATCACCAACACCCCTTCAAAGCCTATTTGTGACAAATACTCCATTTTGCAGCAGATTTGCATGATTTACATAAGATCTATTGTAAATCATGAGAACCATTTACAATAGAAAACTGCCCAAGCTATGAATAGATCTAAATGGAGATTGAACTGGAATGTCTAGCAGCTCTCCTGCACCCTCTATTAAACTCTGGACGACGCTCCCCCTAGTCTGAAGTGTGGCTCTACACAGCGGCCTCCTCTGAGGACAGCAGTGCTCCTACTGACAGCTGATACTCACCCTTAACTCGGAGAAGGATGAGGCAGGGCCCTAGAGTGGGCAGTACTTACTCATGCTCTGTGAGGAGTGGGGAGGCCAAATCGGAGGGGCCCACATCAAAATGCAGCATTAGAAACGAGAGGAGGGGACCTCGCTTAGGCCCCTCCTGTCCTGCAGCCCTGCTCAGACTGCTGGCTGTTCTAGTCAAAGGGGTCAGGGGTCCACCCTAAGCGGGGAATCCCAGTTGTGGATGGCACATGGACATACTGAAGTTCCCACCCAGGGATCCCATCCCCAGTGGGAGGTCTGGGGAGGCAGGGCGTTTGCACTCCCTGGGCCTCCACCCAGATGGACCCAGGAAGGGTCACCTGGACTCGGCAGGGAACAGCAGCAGCTCTGTATCCCATGCCAGTGGGCTGGAAGGGTTCCCAGAGCTCGGGGGCACCCAGCGGATAACTGCACTCTTCTCCTTCTTAGCTCTCAGGGCTGTTGTCCTGCTTCCAAAGGACCTCCCCCTGATGAGTGTCTGTGTGTGGAAGTCACAGTCCAAGACTAAGATAACACTAAAGGTTTTAGTCTATTACAATTTGAGATGCCGTAATGTTTTCTTGAGCCTAGACCACTCCTCCATGGTTTTGTGGCCCAGAGGCTAAAGGTGCCATAAGAGGCCCACAGAGAAACAACCTACGCAGGTGCACTGGTGGATCCTGAGTTCTTGGTAATTCAGGGCTCAGCAGACTCAACGGAGACAAAACAAGTTCTCAGGGTGCTCAGCAAAAACTGCACTTTGGCCAAATGCTTCGAATTCATAGGAGGGCCCAGTTTCTGAAGGCAAAGTATCAGTGGGTGGAGTCAGAAATACCTGCATACAAAACTTGTCGTTCTTACTGTCTAGCCACTTACTGGATTCATCTCTGGGAGCCTCAGTTTCTCATCTGTAAAATGGGGAGTAAACAAGCCAGTGCATTGGAAAGCTTTAGCGCATGATTGACTCTAAATGAATATGTATTTGCTCTTATTACCTTGAAGAACTAGAGAGACTTTCCAGCTGTGATGAGTGTAGAATATAGGGGGCTCTTCACAAAAACTGTTCTCAGAGAAATGGTTGGCAGGAGGGGAAAATTTTTTTTCTCGACCTGGACTTGGACGATTTCTACACATAACTGGGCCTGCTGCAGTTGCCTGCACCCGTGTCCTGCATACCTGCTGCAGGCTCTGCAGAGGTCCGGGGGATTGTCTACCTGAATGAAGATGACACTTTTTAGTACAGATAACCCTACGGAGTAAGGTGAGAGAAATTATACCAAGTGGCCAGGAATGAAATCATTGCAACACAAAGGTTCAGGTGTCAAGCTTGGGAAGAAATGGATTCTGCCATTACTGGGGAGTATGGTTCCTTGATTTCTAGCTAAGGCAGCTCTGCTGTCTGGAGTCAGAGGATCCAGAAGCAAAGAAAGTAGAGGGAGGGGAGGGTTCCCCTTGCTCTTCAGCTTTTATATTGGGGGTCTTGGATGAGGTGGGCACAGGCCCTCAGAGAGAGCTTAGCCACCAGGGTGGGCTCCTGGCTTGACCAGGAACAGTATCAGATCCCAGGGCTGAGCCTAGATCCTCAGGAAAACGGGCACCCATGCCTAGAAAGTCATTACAGGAAGCCCCAAATGTCAGGAGGAAATGATTGTTACCTGTCTCAGATGGAAACTTTCCTCAACTTACTGGTTGAGAGACACTGTAAAAACATCTGTCTCCTGCCAGAATGCTACAAGGGACTCTCTAGCAAATTTACAAGAAGAAAAGAAAAGATCTTAAAAAGGAATGAAATCAGCACATTTTACTCATTCCAAGAAACAACATGTCCCTCCCCTCCCGCACCTCTTTCCCTCCGCTGAGTGGCTTCTTGTTGCTGACAGGTAACCCCCTATCGCTGTGTTCCTTAAAGACTATCAGCCACGTCTGATATCAGAGGACCCAGATGTAATTTAAAATACAGCCACACAAGCCTACAAGTTGAATTTCAGTCCAGAAGTGACAAGCAACAAATGGCATCTACTAATATTCCTCTGAAATGGCTTTGGGTGGAAGGAGGGGAGCCAAGCCAGTTAGTGTGAGTTTACTCAGGACCATGAGGAGATGGATGGGGAAGCAATATGGACAGATCTCCAGCTTGTTATAGCTGCTAACCATTGTCAAGAATTCAAAAATATCACTGTGGAATTCATTTAACCTTCTGTAGAAGCTGCCCTAAGTAACTGCCAAATTCCTGGAGTCCTGACTACATGCCAGCCATGCTATAAAAGTAAATGATGGACTCTCATTTTAGAAGAGCACTTTCTTTTTACTGACATATTTCCTCATCTTGTGAAAAATCTAGCATCTCTGCACCCATCTGTACAAACCTCTGTTTTTGCTTATCTCAGGGAAGTGCCTTGTGAGTGTGGGTTCAGTGGCATGAACTGAGATGGTGCTGAAGGACCCTTGGTCCCTGTCTGCTTGCTGGGTCAGAGGCCCAACAAATCCTCCTCTGTTCTTGGTGAGGAGCTGTGTTCCACCATACCTGGCCCTCCAGGTGTAGGAATAGAGAGTCCCCAGATGGTTTTTAAGACCCTCAGAACAAGAGCCTAGCCCTTAGAAGTTCTTCTCGGAAGTCCACCCAGGTGTTTATCCAGTGCTGAGTCTCTGCCCCTGAGGAATTTATCATGTGGTCATGGAGATGTAACATACACACAGATGAAATTACAGTGGACAGTGCAAAATGGCTTATAACAGCCCAGCACTTGATCATATAGGGCCTGGTGCTGTTTTTATTTGTTGTGTGATTTTTTTCTAATTTACACCTTCTATAGAACGTGAGATACTCAGAGATTTGAACTCCTCTTGATTCAACAAACATTTGTTGAGCCTCGCACTGTGCTGGGGATTGTGGGGTATAAATAGGAATAATGAGCACTTTGAGAATCTCACTGTTTACCAGGGCAGATTAATGCACAAGCTCCTTGGAATTATAATGTTCTATGGTAGGTACTAGGGATACAGCACGAAGAGTAACTAACTGCCTGAGGAAGGGTTCCCTAGAGGCAGCAGTATTTGACTTTGTTCTTGAATAGTAAGAAGGCCATTCTAAGCCGCAGAGGAAGGAGACTAGAAAGTAGCATCCCTGGTGGAGGGGACAGTGCTCACAGGTGGAGAGTACGAAAAAGCATGTTGTGTTTGCAGGAGTTTGCTCTGGTTGGGGTGTAAGAGTGTCTGTGTGGTTTGGGGTTAGGGTTGGGGAGGGGTGAGGGATGAAGTTAAAGAGTTAGTTTCGGTACCACTTTAAGAAAGGCTGAGAACATGATGATGGAGAGACCGGACTTTATTATGTGGGTCATAGAGAGCCATTGAAATGGAGATAGAGAGCCATTTTTGAGCAGTGTATGGGTCCTAGAAAGATTACTCTGGCCAGCATAAAAGCTGGTTTGGAATAAGAAAGAGTTGAAAGCAGCCAGGCTCTTCATGGGTCTACCGTGGACCAACTTCTACCTACAATTGTTCAGTTAGGAGCTAGTGAAGGCCTAAAGACGGAGAAGAGGGAACTGAATGGGTGTTCACTGACAGGTTCATTCAACAAACATTTCTGGAGGGGCTCTCTGGGGATAGAATAAGGTACAAGGGTTTTAAAAGGCAATGTCACGATTTCCTGGTTTCCAGTTTCATTTTGAAGGTGAAGGGTATAGAATTGTTTGGCATACTTAATAGGTATTCCCAAGGATATTGAGTTCCATTTTAGGCAGAATGGGTTAAAGGTACTTTCAGAACATCCCCATGGAGAGCTCTAGTAGGCACCTGAAAATCTGGGTGTGGGCCCTGGACAATGGTGAATGCTTCAGTTATGTACTTGGGAGTTTTTGATGCATAATTGATAGTTGAAGTTGTGGACTTCAGTACAATCGCCTAGAACTGTATAAAACATGAAGAAAAAGTAGGCAGAGCCCTGGGGACTACTGATAATGAAAGAACAGGTGGAAAAAAAGAAGCCAGGGTCGGGGACTGAGAGACTGAGAGAAATGTGGGGGAGAAAGCAGACAAAGGCAGCATCTCAGAAACCAGGTAAAGAAATGGTTAGAAAATAAACACAAGCTTAAACATGTAATTGGTATTTAATAGTTTATTGCCTGGAAATGAAAAAGGCATAGCATATGCCTTGTAAAATAAGTCTGAAGAAGACTTATTTTTTCCAGACGTGCACACCCTTTAATATATGAGTATAGATTAGTCTAGCAAAATAACAGCTGAGCTTACGATGTAAACAATATCATTGTTGTTTTGTGGAACTACTCCTCTCTCCTCTCCAGGGATAAATGAATTCTGTCAAATTTCTGCTCATCAGTCAAAATTTTACATTCAATTGAGTGTTCATTCTGAGTTTAAAATGATTCGGTGACTGTGAATGCTTAGAAAGTTGTGCTTCGGTAAATTGAAAATAATTTTTCTAAAGTGATGGGCTGATTTGAAATCTGTATTCTTTTTCTTGTTTTGATTTTTGCAGCCTAAATTGTAACATGTATTCCTCTGACTGTACCAGACAAAGTGTCCTCCTCCACTGGGGATATGGGGGGCTTCTAAAACCGTTCATTATGGGGCAGATGCTGGCACTCAGTAGGGCTCAGTGGATCCTTATTGAATGAATGGATGATGTCCTATTGTCCCTCCTAAATATTAATCCACATCTCAAAGGTGTCTGCATTCAATGAAATGAAAAAGAAAACATTTTGAAACTCATAACTGAGTAATTAAGGATTAAAACTACTGCTCACTCTTTCTCTTTCTTGTGGGGACAGTATTGTGCACAGAAAGCTTCCCTTTGAAATCCCATTATAGCTGCTGACTCTGTAAAAGCTTCTTGGAGAAAATCTTTTCTAAAGAATAAGCAATAGAACGTGGGCTTCGAATTCCCAGAGACTTGTGTTTTTCAGATTATTCAATATCTAGATTTAGTTTATCCTCTCGACAAATATTAATCGTCTACTCTGTGCTAGGCACTGAGAAAATGCAGTGAACAAAACATTAGAAGATCCCACTGTCATGGAGCATACATTCTAGCCTGAGGACACGGGCAATAACAAACAAGGTAATGATGTGTGCCAGTGGTGATGAGGGCTAAGGACACAACTAGAGCAGGGAGAGTGGGTGGGGAGGGATGGGGAAGGGCGGCTATTTTAGATGCGGTGGGTACAGAAGGACAGGTAAACTGACACAAGCTCAACTGCAGTCACCATACAGCTCACCCTAACCAACATACGGCTGGGGTGAGGCCAGCATGGGTTTTGTGAATGCAAACATCAACCCAACCACAACCCCTTAGCCCTGTAAACATTATGATATATAATTTAGATAATAGCTGTTAAAAATCAACTCTTTGATTGTAATGGTAAGACAATTTTTGCAGGTGACTTTAAAATAAAAAGCCTTCCATTATTCAAGAGTCCAGAATGGCAATCAGCTCTTAGAAAAGACTAGAATGACCTACTAGTGTTCCCTCTTTTTTTTTTATGGAGGCTTCTGCTCCCCTGCTGAGACCATGTATTATATCTAGTTTCACATCAAAATGAATTTTTGCTGCCAAGTTTGAAAACCGCCTGAAAATAGCAATTAATATTGGAAAAGCTGACAGAACCTTAAGTTTACTGGCATGATTGGTGCTGCTGTAATTATGTGCCTGAGTGTATACATGTCTATGTAAACACAGTATGAAAACACACTTGATGTCCAGGACAGTGTATCAGTGTGTTTTCTTGCAGTTAAATGAGGGGAAGAGAGAAGGAGAGGGAGTTGATAGAATTTTTATAGCACTGTTAGGTGGTGTAGATGCTTCTAGTCTAGTCTTTCTTACATCTATATAAACTTGTTTCTCAAATTATTTTCACGTTCAATACCTCGTTTTATCCTCACAACTTGCTCGGGCTCGGGGGTGGAAGGCAAGGGAGGCTTTGTTCTTCCCACTTAATGGGTGAGATAACTCAGTGGGTCAGCTAAGATAACTTGAGTTTCTTATCTGAAAAAATGAGGAGATTGGACTCACGTCATCTCCAAGGTCCCTTCTAGTTCAGCAGTTCTATGACTTTTTTTTTCTGATTTTCCTGAGGTGACACCGTGTTTTATGGTGGAGATCCCCTTTAAGTCCAGACCCCTTTCTGCCACATGGTTCCTTCTTCTTCAAACCCTTCACTGCATGTTTAATCATCTGTAAAATGTAATGTCTACCGTACAACGTTGTTGAGAAAACTGTTGAGGGGATTAAAGGGAAGGCTTGTGAAACACCTAGCAAAGTGGTGGCTTTTATTATTTATTATTATCATCACTATTACTAATAAGAAGGCAATGTCGTGTAGTGGGAAGAGGATTGGCATTGGAGTCAGGTCAGTTTCCAATCATTTACTGGTGTGTCATCTTGGCCAGTGATTCAACCTTTCTGAGCATTCTGTAAAGTGGAGCTGAAAATCTCTACCTTGTTGGGTTGTTTGAAGACTAAAGGAGAGGATGTATATAGAGCACTTATCCCAGTGTCTGCCACATTCCAGATGCTCAATAGACAGTTGGCAGGTATGAATGGTAAACCAATTTTCAAAAGGAACTGGGATGGGGACTTCCCTGGTGGCACAGTGGTTAAGAATCTGCCTGCCAATGGAGGGGACACGGGTTCAAGCCCTGGTCCAGGAAGATCCCACATGCTGTGGAGCAACTAAGCCCATGTACCACAACTACTGAGCCTGTGCTCTAGAGCCCATGAGCCACAACTACTGAAGCCCGAGCACCTAGAGGCCATGCTCCACAACAAGAGAAGCCACCACAATGAGAAGCCCGCGCGCCACAACGAAGACCCAACGCAGCCATAAATAAATAAAATAAATAAATTTATTTTTTAAAAAAAAGAAACGGGGATATATTTTCATGATTCCCTCAAAACCTGAAGTGGTATCTCATAGAGGTGAAGTATAACCCTGAAATTAACAGAAGCATACAGTCATCTTTTAAACAAATAAAAGGAAAAAGAAGATTCTGAAGTTTAGCCATTCTGTGCACATCTACAAGGGAGAAGAAAAACTCACATGCACCTAGTAGTTAGCAAATGGTTGCTCTAGAGTTTCATGTCAGAGAGTCTTCTGAAATCCAGTATATACTTTATTCAAGTCCTCCCACTCTCCCCACTACAACAATCTGATAAGATTGTGCAGTTTATTTAGAAAAGCTTGATTACCCTCATTTTACCACTTCCTTTGAAAAGTAATCACTTGAGAGGACTTCTCTGGTGGTGCAGTGGTTAAGAATCCGCCTGCCAATGCAGGGGACACGGGTTCGAGCCCTGGTCCGGGAAGATCCCACATGCCGCGGAGCAACTAAGCCTGTGGGCCACAACTACTGAGCCTGCACTCTAGAGCCTGTGAGCCACAACTACTGAGCCCGCGTGCCACAACTGCTGAAGCCCACGTGCCTAGAGCGCGTGCTTCGCAATGAGAAGCCCGCGCACTGCAATGAAGAGTAGCCTCTACTCGCCACAACTAGAGAAAGCCCGCATGCAGCAACGAAGACCCAAGTGCAGCTATAAATAAATAAATTTATTTTTTTTTAAAAAAGTAATCACTTGAATAACTTTGAGGAACTGTTTTGCCATAATGATGACCCTTATGAAGGATTCACCATCTCTGGCAGCATGGTCACAGAACAGGCTGGTGGCAGAACTGAAATGGATTGTGGTTACTTATCTCTGTGGAGGATTTCTTGGTACTGAGTTTCCAGGGCACAATAAACTAACATTTACAGGCATCTGTGGCCACGTGCTCTGGAGCTATGTTGCAGATGTGTTGGCAGCTGCTAAGGAGTCGCAAGGTGGGTGGCACTGCCCTGGACCCATTATTCTAAAATCTAGTTGATGGTTTAAACCAGTGGACCCAAGAGAGGTAATGTATTGTACAGAAAACCAGCGTTGAGTTCCATATTGTTTACTACATGAATTGTTTGAAAATGATAAAACATAGCAACTCACCATTTAAATGACTTTTTTTTTTCTTATTTGATGTATATCTGTCCTTGAAATTATTCTCACTGTGGATGCCCATCCTGTGTGGACGTCTAAAGACAAATGAGTTTTCTACCTGAGAGCAGTACAGTTAAATGCTTTGACCAATGTTTGTTATGTTTGGTTGCCTTCCATTTTTAAAATGTGTGAATTTCCTTTTTAACGTTCTAGGGGAAAGCAATGGTATTCGCCCCACGCCGAGGGAATACTTTAAACCAGTTTTGCAATCTAGCTGAAAAAGCTGGTTTCTCTATCCAAAGACATGAAAATTATGATGAACACATTTCAAACTTCCACTCCAAGGTTAGTTTTCTGCTTGTGTTAGATAACACTTTAATCCGCATTGCATTTTGAAGAGATCATGGTCTTTTTGGCAGGTAACCTAAATATTTGATTAAAGGACTCCTTAGGTGTGCTGCTTCTGAACAGCTATTTGTATCTGATTATTTTGTGTGGCAAAGCCATCTTTTATCTTTGCATGTCTAGAAGGATTGTACAGAAACCATTCCTGTTTACTCCTTTCTCTGAAACTAACTAATCTCTTCATTCATAATAGACTAATTTGTAGGATACAGGGGAGGTGGCATAGAATGAATGATAAACAAGCATTTATATTTTAATGAAAAACCTTCAGCTTTTAAGTAGGTTAAATGCTTAGCTGCACTGAAATAAATAGAAGGTGAATGTCTAATTGTATCATGTTAGACTGTAAATCTTTATCTCTGCTTGCTTTATGGCTGGGTCAGTTGGCAGTTTGAGACTGTTAAATCTCACAGAATTTCACAGTTGTGGGGTTATATGTCAGATTGAGGCGCTACAAGATTTAGGTCAAAAGCACTTATCTGAGAGTGATTCTAAGCTTGCTTACATAAAGCAATGTTATCAGCCTTTTTATTATTTATAGGTATAGAGCAATATAGGACACTGAGAGGCCAGTGTTCCACCGAAAACTTTTTAGGAATCTCACATTTGCTAATACATATCACAGTTACTAGGATAACATGTATTTCTTCTGTAATTTTGTGCGGTACAGAAAGCTCCCTTCTCTGAGCTAGTCTGACCTTGGCAACAGACTTTGACTTGTCAATTTTGCAAGTCGTGACCACAGAAAAATAAAGCCTTGACCTTATTTTTCTCCTGGGAAAATGTGAATAGCATTCTTTATTACCCAGGACTATGATACAATGTAGAAGTGTATTGACTTTTGAAAAACTATATGCAAAGTGGATCTGATCTTCTAAGCAATAAAAAGGAAATCTTCACTTTCTGGAAATGGGTTCATTTCTTTGGGTCTCCAGGGCTCCATTTAAGCTCCTGGCGGGGGTGGGGTGGGGTGGGGAATGATGCTTTGTGAACTGAAAGGGTTAAATCACTTCCTCTCACTGGTGGAATCAGGCCCTTTTGCTTACAATCAGAAAATAAAAACAGAATGGCATGTTATTCAAATCTTACCTGCCTCTAGAATGATGTTCTCCCTTTTTCAACTCCTCTCCAGAACAAAAGGAATGGCTTTGAGGGTTTTACCTGGTCAGGGAAGGGTCTCTCCTGGACCCCTGGGCTCTTCTACACAAAGGGATGAAAACGGCCTTCTCTCCAGGGTGGGGCTAGAGCTACAGGGATCAGCTGACGGCTGCTTCCTGTCATGTCATTCACTTTCCCCCTGAAGGACAAATGCTTTTAGTTTCTCAGTCATAGCTCAGGAGAGCAAAGGTGAGGGTTTC
>NC_041225.1:61315183-61360015 GCF_002837175.3 Physeter macrocephalus
TAACAGCCTGCATTGGGAAATGATCTGGTGCTGGGGTGTAGGGCTGCCTTTGAGGGTTGTCGGCTCTTTCCTATAGCTGGAAGGACTCAGTCAACACGGGGCTGGCCCCTGGCCTCTTCTAGCAAGGAAGCCTCTGCTTTGGCCTCCAGAGGTCAGCATAGAATCCAAGGTAAAAGTGATTTCTAACCCATATTTACCGAAGAATTATTTATCCCACGTATTACCTCAGGGACTTTATAAAGAGCTCATTTGAGTCTCTGTATATTAGTGCATTGTGAGTGAGTAGGTCAGCTGACTCACACTGAGTAATCAACTTTCCCTTATCCCCAATCCCTGAGGAAGACTTTAGCTAGCTTGGCCCCCTCTTCCCTCTGTAAAATATTTCAGTGAGCTCCTTCTATCACTAGGGCAACTGGCAACAATGGTATTTACAGTTGGTAGTCCCGGTTATAGTGGGTTTGGTTTGGGAAGTTTTGGAAGCCACTTTTGGGGCATTTTTAAAAATTAGATTAAATCGAGAGATGTTGACAGATGTGTGTTTAGGAGTAACACTGTCGTTACTTTGGTGGCAACAAAAATTCATGAGGATCTTTCTAAATAAGACAACTAACCATCTGTAAAAAGGGCAAACGCCATCAAAGAAAACAGAATGAGTGACTTCAGCGATTGTACCACCATCAGTTCTTAGGAAAATGGATTAGAAAGTAGAGACTGCGTTGGCTTTATGTTCCCCAGAGGAAAAGGAAAAGTAGGATCGCTGCTGCTGTCCTTAATAGCGAGGGCATGTCACAGTTTGGGAATATGATTTAGAAGAAACATGCACTTTAGAAAGATTCAAGTTAACGTGCCCCAGACCTACGAATGCAGGAAAGTGTCATGCTGGAGCCATTTATTTAGATTCAGGGGAGGGCGGGGTGGGATGTTTGTCTGATCTGAAACAATAAAGGAATGGGTTCCATGTATAATTAAAAGAAATATTTATTTCTGATCCTTATAAATCCAAAAATAAATTCACAATTGACTCCAAAACACCAGCTTCCAAAATAGCAATTTTGTCTTTATAAATAGCAATGTATTATTTGCTAAAATAAATATAAAGACGATTCTCAAAAATATTCTAGCTAAATGAGGAAAAGTGTACTTTAGATTTGAGAACTCTGACTGGACTTTTAAGTCTATCATGGGAAGGCCCTCAGAACTCCACCTGAATAGTATCAAAGCTTGCTGCTCCAATTGTTGGAATCTGTTTTCCTCCTCGGAGAAAACAATCCTTGAATTACTTATCATTAATACTGAAACCCCTAGGAAGCAGCTGGAGAGACTTTGAAATGTCTTAGGCCCCACCAGTCTGTCCCTTGTGCCCAGGTCTCCAAATGATCTGAAACGCCTGCCAGCCTGATTCCTGGGACACTGGCAGGGGGCAGAGAGGACCAGGAGCAGAAACTTCTATGCCAAATGGCTGGTCTGGTGAAGATGAGCAAGCCCCCAGCTCTCCCTGTGCTGAAGTACCTCGGAGTCCAGAGGTCATAAAAGCAGCCTGGCTACTGATGAAAAAACACCCTACCCCCTCACCAAAAAAAAAAAATCCCAACTTGATACATAGTATTGTCTTGTCACTGCCACCTAGGACCACTTTGAGTTGCTTTTTTGTGCTTTATTTTTCCAGAACAATATACTTAGGTAAGAAGTCTTCCTTCTACTCAACTTTAAAATTGATTGGTGAAAATTCCTAATTGGAATCTCCTTACCCTTTTTTCCTCTATTACTGTTTTTCAGTTGAAAAAGGAAAACCAGGATATATATGAAGAAAACCTTCATTATCCACTTCTGCTTATTTTAACCAAAGATGAATAGAAGATTAAGCTGCTCGAAAGACAAAGAAAACATCCAGCGCACAGGCAGTATTTTCACAAAAACAGAAATCTGTAATGGGCATAATATGCAGTAAGCTGTCGGCTCCCTGAGATTTTCAAGCCCCCAGGACATGGGCCCCAACTGCCTTTGCAACATTCCATGTGTGGGTTCCGGGGTCCACCTGTCCTCACCCACGTGACTCCCCAGCCATCCTGGACTCTTCTTTTTTCCATCGGCTTGTTGCTCTTCCTGCACCAAACTTTTGTCTTTAAATATGTATAAGCGGCCTGGGTGAGATTTGAATTGGACTTGAGAGCCACCCAAATATTTTTCCCTCTCATTGAGACAGAATTTCTTTTGGTGATTCCCACCCCACCCCCACCACCTTTAGAAAATATCTTGGTCTTTGTTCTATTTTAGTGGTGGTCATTTTTCATCTGCCAACCCAGCAAACATGATGATTCTTTCCTGGTTAAAAAAAGAAAGCAAGCCAGCCAATCTTTCAGATCACCCTCAAATTAATTGTATTAAATCTGCCATCTCTGTTTTGCTGTCTCTCTCTCTCTCACCCATTCTCTTTTTTTCTTTTAAACAGGATGTTTTTTTTCCCTATAGATGTATAAGAAATGACTGCATCAGCCCAAAGCCTCATAAACTGCCCGTTTGTCCTCTGGACACAATAGCATGGCCAGCCCTCTGCTCCTCCTTTCCAATTATGTGTGATTAGTCTCAATGCGTCGTGTCAAGGAGGAGGAGTGTGCTGAGTGCTTATTATCTGTTTAGGTACAAGAAGAGCACATTTAGGCTCTGACTATGGATGAAAAGTGAGCCTTTATCAGGGCTCAAATCTACTGCTGTTCTCCAGGCCTCTTTCAAAAGAGGTCCTTTCCAGGGAAATTTTGAATAAATAGTTGATAAAATGAGATGGCAACCAGGGCGAGTTTTTAAAAACTCAGTCATACAATTATCTGATTGAAAGTAAGTGTATATAGTCCTACGCAGCAATGCAAGTGGATGGTAAACATTTAATATGTGCTACCTAGGATTAAGAGAGAAGGACTTTTCTGCAGGGAACCCAAGCCTCTCCTTGCCTGGTTCATCCCGGAGATGCTCTAATGCCTTTTGTGGAAATTCAGATGTTTATCTGTAAGGAATCATCTGTGTCCACTTTCACAGTAATGTCATTAGTAGGTTAGCTATATATCCTCCTATCTTTAGTAGAGGCAAAGTGTGTATTTAGCGTGATACAATTAAAGTGATAGGTGGGAGACTGGGGGCGAATCCTTTTGCATGTTAAGCAAACTTAGCTCTCATAAAAACAGCGACTCTCAGATGTCTTCTCTGCTCACTTCTATCATCAAACAAATTTTTCACCATCAGTTTGCATGTTCTTGTATTCACCACTTTTTCTGCTCCATTAGAGCACCTAGATGGATCTCTGAAGGCATAGGTCAAGTCGCAGTTAGATCATACATTTCTTTCTCACAAAAACTTGAATTGCAATGCCAAGTGATGGGCTAACATCACAATAACAGCAATTTATTCTTCTTTGGATAAAACAGCAGTCTATTCTCAGTGCTAGATAAAGACCAGGGCAATGCAAACCAGCCATTTAGCTGAGTAGTTCAGCTAGTGGCAGCTCTCCTTTGGCGACTGTATAGGTTGCACACTGGCTTCATATTTTCTTGTTTAGAAAAATCAGAATTCGGAACGTTTTAAAAGGCAACACAGGTAGTTCCATTTATACTGGTGAAAATACAGAGAAATGATTTCTTCCTGCAACTAAATCTGCCAGACAAAGAAAACCCATCCCTGCAGTAGCATCTAAGATCGCCTGTTCTTATTTTTTCTTGTAAAATATAGAACATCAGAACCATGAGAATAGTTCCATTTTTTTTCTCATGAAAATATGTGAATTGGCAAGAATTCAGTTTACATTTGTGGGTTGTGGGTGTAGAAATCCAGTATTTATTTTGCTGGAAGAAATTGTATTTTAAAAAGTAAATTAGTAGTGTGTTTTTTCTTAATATCGGAGAATAGTGTGTACAGTTACCTAAGCTGGAGACAGGGTATAAGAATTGAGCTGTGCTACCAAAAGACATTGAGTAAAGAAATATGTTCATTGTGACTAAAACCTAGAGAATGTTTTGTAAAATGTTAAGGGTTTCATAGATTTGCTCTTTATGGGACCCTTACCTAGAGATGTCACTAGTCCAGGCTCTTTGGAAGTTTGTAAGAAACTAATGTTGTATATTATTGAATAGTTTAAAAGTGTTTCTATTTTCTCAGATTTTGGCGAAGTGCTGATATTGAGAGGGGAAAAAATAATAGCTGCTTTAGAAAGTTTATCCACTTACATTTCTTTTGAACTTTATGGTTAAGAATTATTTCTCTGCATCGGTATTGGGTTGCATAATTGCAATTGAAATGCCCCATTTCATAATTGTCTGTGTAATTGTGCCTGTGTTTGTTTCAAAACAAAGCCTGTCTGAAATCATAAGAATTATTACTATATTCCTGTTTCCTGTGTACCTGTATCTTCTGAGAAAAGTCACAAATCTCTTTTGTCATACTAAATAGATTTGGTTGGATGTGAGAATGTTTCTAATATCGCCCATGGTCAGTTCTAATGCGGGGATATGAACAGCCACATACAAGTTGGTTATAAGAAATTTATTTTATAGCAAGACATATGCTGTGAATTGGGGTAAAAGTGCTAGAAAAGACTACCTAAGAGGTTGATGCTATTTTGTATAAATTGTGTATTTAGTTGGCTTTTTGACTGAGCATGAAAATGTAACTTCCATTAGGTTAGGGTAATTTAGGTGCTCTGTATTCAGCAGAAAACTTGTCGGGCCATAAAAGCTTTTCTGGCTGGTTCCTCCAGTGTTTTCAGAGAAGAGCTGCCCGCCCCTTGCTGATTTTCCCTTTGGCTTCAGTATGGGCTGAATTTACCACTGCATACCTGTTGAATCAATTTGGGGGATCTAGCAGTTAACTGAGTGAATGGAAGGATTAGTGGCCTTCTGGAGCCCTATTTCAACAGCCAGGTGTCTTTCCTAAACTAGTTAACTGCTTTTGACAGTTGAAGAACCTGGTTTTAATACCATAGGCAGGAGATTGTTGACGTAGCGGGTTTTTTGTTTTTCTTTTTCTCTCCACTATCAACGTGGGGCATACCTTCTTCTCCTAAGGGTTAGGCTTCTTCTTCTTTTTTAATAGGAATGGTCTGTCCCCTTCCCTCAACACAGCTTCCGTGGGGCTTTTGTGCTTAGTCAGCATTTGACTTGTTTCCAATCTATGCCAAGCAATTGGGTGGCATTGTCCAGCAGTGGACTCGGGGGAGGGGGCAGAATGCTCACACAGGCGAGGGAGTCATGTGTACGTAGACACACACACATAGACACACTCACAGGGAAGATAAGGCTGTTTAGACCCTCAATCTGCTTCCAGATTCCAGGTACACTCCCCACCCCAGATCAAAGTCTCCTGAGTTCAGACTGTATGAAATGTCAAAATTAGGCTGAGTGTATCCCAGAGAGGAAAGATTGATTTGAAAGTCAGACTGGGTCTCCTTAGAAACTGAATTTAGACAGTGGGCAAATATGTTTTCCTGAGTGGACTATTTCCAAATTAGGAAGCAGCCCGTTGGTGTTTAACAAACCATTAAGCCTGAAATGCCACGTTTAATTCTCAGATTTCATTTTACCCAGAAACCTTACTGCCCAGGCTGTGACTAAATGCTCACTCTGTTCTCTGCCCTGGATGTCTGTTCATTTGGAGTCTATCTTTTGCCTTTTTTGTCCCCCTGACTTTTCAATTAATACATTTTTTAATAGATAAAACAGATCATACTGTGACTTTTAAAATGTCAACAAGCTTGTAAACAGAAATGTAATAAAATGGCTAATAGGAGATTCAATAGTTAATAGAGGACCTGAAGTGTGAGCAAATACAGTAGCTGTATATTGGAAACTGTGCAACTGAAGATGGCTTTAGTATTGCAAACTGAGGAAGAAAATTGTTTTTAATTAGCACCTTCATAAGAACTGCTGATTAATACTGTTTTGTTTGGTGAAAAGCTTTCAGCTGAGTAATTTGTACAGCCATTACAACAGTTTTGTTAGAGCGGGACTCCTGTTGTTAAACACAAACAGCAGATGATAATGGTGGAAGATGAGTTTGTCATGTAACAATTTACCTTATTGAAAAAAGCTTTATATTAAACCCAATACAGTAGGTACCAGCAGAAATCACATATTTTACATCCTTTCCAAATTGCAGTGTGCCATGCTTGTATATTTTTTTTCAGGGACTAGAAGCAGATTTTATATCATTTATAAAATTATATACACAATTTAAAGGTGGTGTAGCATGGACAGACCACTTTCTCAGCAGCAGTTTACATCGGAGCGGTAAAGTGGCCGTGTATTCAAACACTTTCTAACTATACAAAGCAGGTTGGAAAATGGAATCCTAATTAAATAATGTTAGATGTAAATTTGCATTGGGACTGGATGTAGGGAAATAAGAATTAGTGTTTCTGCCTTAGGTGGGTTTATCACACATAGGATCTTTAAAAAACAAAAACCTCTTTCGCAAGGAAAGTTTAATTAACCTTTTCTTTTTTTTTTTTTGGAGGTGCTTTTAACCGACCAAGGAAAAGAGTACACATTCAGTGAGACCTGACCAGGGAATAAGAGGCTGATTTCAGTGAACTCCCATCAAATGGATATTGCCCTAGCCAGAGGCATGGGAACTTTTTTTTTCTTTTTAAGTAAAATGCAATGGTAAAGCATATTTGCATTAAAATATTACACAAACCAAGGCTGGTAAGAACTGTAAATTATTGGAGTGGCGTAATAGAGCATGAGATTTTTTTTTTTTTTTTTTAGACAGGCCTTCGGGGTAATAACAAGGGTTGAGGCTCACGACAGTGCCAAATAAGCTTTAGACAGCATAATAGTCTGCAAAGAAAGCCACAGAGCACTAATGTGAAGGAAGAGCTGTCCACCACATGCAGCAAAAATCACCAAAGGTCATTTTATGGTAGCAATTGTGACATAAAATTGGTGGTCATGCTACATGCCTAATACTCAGCACAGCTTTATAAATGATGGGCCCCTAGCGATGGCTGTCATTAAGTGCTTTCATCATAATAAACTTTAAACTGTTGGCTTTATGAATCGCCAGCTAGCTTCAGCTGTTCGTTGGATGGAGCTTGCAGTGCCTTAAGTGTGACAAGACCTATTAGGAATTGCAACCATGTTTCAAGCGTACTTGGCTTCCCCACTCCTGGGGTGATTGCTGCCTATTAAACGGCGTCTGGGAAGATTTTCCTCCAGCAATCTCTGATCAAGAGCTTTTTTGGGCTTTGACCTGCATTTCCTTCAAGACTTTCTCTGAGGAGTTTTATAAGAGCAAAACTCCAGAGGATTTATAGCCACTTCTGATTAATACCTTTCCAGTTTTTCTAGCAACTCTCCCACTGCTGCATAGAGAAAAGCTTTCATTGTTCCTGAGGTGCTTATTTGTGACCTTTTCTCTGCTTCCTGATTCCCTCTAACGTGTTCTCTCAGTGAAATCCTCGGGGTGGAACCAAGACAGTGAGTGAAGTTGTTACAGCTGGAGAGACAGAGGAGGAAAGAGGGAGGCTTTTATATTTTTAAAGAATTACATGCAGGGCAGTCTGGCCCCGCCCATTTAAAATACCCGCTGTGACGTCACGGGCCGCTGCCGTACCAAAAGCATCCTTAATGAGCCCTCGGTGTAAACCGAGCCGACACGTAAAGATTTCATGATTCGAATTACACTTTCATTAACCTTTAGCATAGGAAGTCTTTTAGTTTCCATAAATCTTACAGTGGCTTACCGTCTGCCCTACTGATGTGAATAATAGATGTTTGGGGAAATCGCTCTTTTAAAAACCCAGGGTATTTCATTTACAAGGGCTAAATACGTATTTCAGACTCACTCAGCAAGAACTTTAATTACTTCTTGTTGATTTTTCTAACTTGGAGGTCTCCCCCCACCTCCACTCCAGTTTTCTTCTGCTTGACTCAGAGGTTTTAGAGATGGTAAACGCTTTCAATGTCTAAGTCCCTGCCTTAATACTCTTATTAGTCTTTTAAGCTAAGTAATGTCCTCAAGATAGTTACGGGAATGTCTCAGGTGTGGACCATTACACAATTAAATTAGCAAACCTCAGAGGGATTGGATTAGGACTCAGCAGGAAACACCTGGGGATGCTAGGGCCGAGCCGGGTTTCTGAAGAGCAGGGCTCTGGCCATGAATAAATACTGAGGGTCGGCCCGCTAGGTAGCCTCAGTGACCAACTTGTCTTACCAGATAAAGTATTGCAGGCTAAACTATTTTTTCCTGGGAGTAGGTTTCTGTGGCCGTTGGAGTGAACAGGAAAACCATCAGCCAATGTGGCAAACTGAAGGGAAAACAAGAGTTGGAGGACTCGTGGCTTTTCACATACAAAGGCATCCGCCCATCCCTCCCCGCGAGCCAGCCAGGGATGGACAAGTGCATTTGGAGGCTGCTGCCCAGGTGCAAGGGGTGGGGGCAGGGCGGGCTGCAGAATGCCCCAGAACAAAGGCGCCTCCAGGGGCCCGTGCAGAGGTCACCTGCTGCCTCCAGGGCAGATTAAGGAGGACTGGAGAGGGCATTCGGAGGAAATGGTGCTGTTCTTCTTTGGGAAATCAATTCGTCCCACCCTTAATAGGGCATTTTGCCCTCCCTCCTTGGGAGTCCCGGGCAATGTTCTTCCAGGTCTCTCCAAATCAAGTTCGGAAAGAGGTGGCCCCTTTGCCTGCCCGTGCCCCTTCAAACAGCCTGTGCCCACCCCACCCCCCCAAGAATCTCTCCTGCTCTCAGCCAGGTCTCACTTCCCTTTTCTCCCTCCTTTGGGCTCTCCCGCCCCTCTCTACCCAGGCTCCTTTCATAAGGAGGCTGAAAGTGGAACTTTCCCTCACTCCCTTACTTCGAGATTTCTTTTTTCCCAGTGACCTGGGCTGCACTTTGCCCCCACTCCCTGGCTGCCGATCTCCTCAGGGTTAGGGCCTCTCTCTTTCCATTCTCGCGGGCTCCCCCTCCTTGAGAGCTCCGGGAGGCCCAGCCTTCCAGAATCCGATCTCCTTCCAACGCTGCAGACCCCCTGCGGAGGAAGGAAGAGGCTTCCTCCGAATGAATGGCCGGTAAGGAGGTTTTTAATTTGTCTGGAGCTACAAGAAAAAGGCCTCCGAGCCGTGGCCCTCCCTCACCTCGTTTGGAAGCCCCCCACCCCCACCCCGCCTTCCCGGTGGGCACTGTCACCAATCCATCCCAGGCAGGTCCACCGGCAGAATGGGGCGGAGGGTTCTGAAAATACTGGTTTGTTGTGTGAGAATCGCCTCCATAATTTAGAAGAAGGGCTTTGTCAGTTAGATTCCTTTTTTTTTTTTATTGTTTGCTGGCTACAGATGTGAGAAATTTGGAACTTGAGCAGTTTCTGTCACACAGGGTCAGAAAATGAGCTCAGCCCATCCCCATCTTGATTTGCAATCGGCCTTCTGCTGGCCGAGCTCTCCTTGAGCTTGGGGGAAATGTCACCATGCTGTCCCCAACATGGAAGACGGTACATTTAAAAGCTTTGCCCACCTGACCTGTGGTTTCACCTCCAGGTGCATTAGCCTTCATTTCCTTCACGGGCTTTATTTTTAGGAGCAGAGGCCACAGCCCTGATTGGCCTATGTTTTGAGTGGAAGGCACAGGCCCTGTGTCTTTTTTCTTGGCCAAACCACTTATGTGAGCAGCATATCAGGAGGCCAGGAGAGAGCAGAACAAAGCAGCTCACAGCTCCCAAATTGCCCCATGTCTTTCCTCTCTGCCCAGCTACTCCTGCTCAGCCCACTTCAGGCCCTGGGAGACCACCTTCAGGCTGGGTGACAGAGGTCTAAGGGGTTCCAGGCTGCCTGCCCCTGGCTGTCAGTGTTTTGGCCTCACCTCACAGCCAGGCTACTTCTAGCCCCTACTTGTGTTACCTAACACAGATTCATGTACTCCACGCAGTGAGGCCGAACAATACCGAAACATCCGAGTTTGGAGCAAAGAAAGGTTTATTGCGGGGCCATGCAAGGAGAACATGCCCCCCAAAAACCTGAACTCCCCCAAGGGTTTCAGCAAAGCATTTTTAAAGGCAAGGTGAGGGAGGGGCATGATTGGTTGTTGCACACTCCTTGCTGTCATAATCTTGGTGTAGGGATGCTGTGTAGGTCAGGTCATGATGTTCCTGTAAACCTCCAACAAGACAATTGTTATTCTCTGTTCTGCAACTTTTTAATCTCTGTATGAATGGAGAAGTGTTATACCCTTAAAGGTATACCTTGAGAATGGGCTAGCCGGTATATTTCAGGCTATAGGCAACATTCTTAACTGGAAGCAAGAGCAATAGAATACAAAGGTTAAAGTAAAAGAAAGACCTCTAATATGGAGTCAGATTTGTTCTTCCCTATACACTTACAGCCTCCCTCCCCCACCCCCAGCAGACTAGATAAACCATAGGGTGGTTTCAGTAACCTCAATATGAATATGATACTGAAGGAGTTTATTTGACTCTTATGATTGAAAAAAAAAAATGGCAGCAATATTTTGCAGCTGTTCCCATCAGGAAATGGAGTCTATTTCTCCATCCCTTGGTTCGGAACTTGACTTGGCTTACTTTGGCCAATGAGATGTCAGTAAACGTGAGTACAAACAGGTTTGAAAATCACTTGCACATTGGGGTTTGCTCTCTCTTGATGCCTTTGGAACCAGCTACCATGTGAAAAAGCCCAGGCTATCCTGCTAGACACTGGAGATGTGTGGCCCACTCATCCCCCATCATTCCAGCCACGTGGGCGAAGGCATCCAGGACCAGTCTCTGGCAGACCCAGCTGCTGACTATAGCATGTGAGCGAGCCAGGTGAGTTGGCATAAAAACTGCCCAGTTGAGTCCAGCCCAAATGGCCTACTCACAGAATCATGAGCTAATAAATGGTGGTTTCAAGCAACTAAGTTTTGGGGCAGTTTGTTACGCAGCAATAGATAACTGATACAATCTTGATGTTTTCTCTCTGAGGTAGTTTTCTGCATCCTTAAGTGTACCTTGAAGTACCAAAACTTTTGAGATCATGCATTGCCTAAAACGTATTGAGTTACATAGTGACTAATACTGTAAAAAAACAAAAATAGGATTCAGGTCCCACAGGCCTCACTCACCCTTCAGAAAACCAGCCTATTGCAAAGGCAGATCACTCGCAGGCTCCTAGGAGAAGACACAGAGAAAATGGGCTGCGGGAGGAAGTACAATGGAATCAGAATAACTAGATTCTAGCCTGGGCTCCCCCCAGTAACAAACTGGTCATTTTAGGCAAACTAATCTTTCTGGACATGTGTTTCCTCCTCTTTGAACTAGATAATTTAATTTCCCATTTCATGCTAAATTCTGAAGCAGTCAAGATAAAAGCATTCCATTATCAATCAGGGCCAGAGATTTTGATCACCTCAGGGAATAGGAATTCTCTGATACTACCAAGAGAGTTGTCCCACATTAGCGTGGCCCTAGAAAATACTTAGTACTTCTCAGGAGACTTTCTCCTATGAGGTTCTAGAATGACCTTGATGTTTCACCTTGCTCTGCCCCAGGCTGAATGCTAGGGAGCTGCCTCAGGTACCCCCTTTGGGGGAAGAGGAACAGTGGGGGACCAAGCACCTCCATGTTTATTCACTAATAAATGTTTTTTTGTGTGCTGTCACCCTGTTAGCTGCTGGGGATCTAATGGTGAATAAGAAAGACCCTGTGACATGCTGGGGCCTAGTGAGAAAGACAAAATTGCTCTCCACACAAGGAGCTTGCATTGTTAACAATAAACAAATGTGGCAGTGCATTTATAAAATAATTATAAATTGTAGTAAATTCAATGAAAAACAGGTAGGGTCCTACTGGTAGAGAGTAATAGAAGGGCCTACGTCAGACAGGACGGTGGAAGAAACCCTCTCTGAGGGGTCTCAGTTGTGAAAAGGAGCCGTCGTGCAAAGAGACGATAGTGGGGAGAGGGGCTCAGGCAGAGGGAATGCGGACGGCATGCCCCGAGGTGGCCCAGAGCCTGCGGACTTCGAGGATGAGAGCAAGGCCAGCGTTGCTGGGGCCTTGTGAGGAGGGACGTGAGATGGGCAAGAGCCAGCCTGTGCAGGATTTAGTGAGTTTGGATTTCACTTGGAGTGTGATGAGCAGCCATTGGAGGGTTTGGAGTCATGAGAACGACACAGTCAGAGGGATATGTTTTAAAGATCACTCTGAATGCTGGATGGGGAGTAGTTTAGAGGAAGTGGAGATTCCAGTGAGGGGACTCCTGTAATGTGGTGGTCCTGGTGAAAGACAGCGGCCATGTGGACTGGGGACATGAGTGATAATGGGGGAAAGAGGAGCAAACTTATTCAAAGTGTGTGTGTGTGCGTGCGCATGCACGCCATAGAATTAACAGGATTTGCTGGTGGCTTCCTCATAAAATTGCAGGTGAAGATGTCAACCTAAAAGTCTGAACCTTCTGCTCTAAAAATGTAAGCCCTCTTCCCTTAATAATCTACCTCACCGCCCCCCCAGCCCCCGTAATGGGATGTGTGGAGGTATGAGGGGGACAAACCATGGAGAGGATGGCACCTCCACATGCTCTACTTTCAGCTTCATGCTCTGCACATTTCTGGGCACCTGGGAATGGGGGGTCTTCAAATCCTGATGCCTTCTTGGCCCCCCAGATTGGCCCTGCCTGACCTCCTCTTATTCTCTCAGAGTGAGAGGTGACAGGAGCTAGACAGGACGGGGCTGTAGGATAAGAAATCTATCTCTATTTGTGGCTATAACCCCCAGCCTTTCGTTCATACTGTTTTCCTGGGCCTCCGGCATGCTTGGGGATATTCAGGGAAAGACCCAGGGAGGTCAGAGACTGGCCTCTGTCCTGGTTCTGAGGCCCCACTGAGCTCCACAGATGCAGAGTAAGTAATCGCCTATGAGGCAAGATTTAAGGAGCACAGGAAAGCCTTTGGGTGGGAAAGAAATGGTCACTGATACTGAAATTCCACCAACAGACCACCTTCCCCTCAGCTCAAGGCAGGGCTTACTGTCAAAATGAGGCTCCTCTGGGAGAGGTGATGCTCTCTCATGGTCCTTGGCGTGAAAGATCTGAGGCGAGGCCTGAGTGAGGGTGGGGATGTAAAGCAGGCAGTGTGGAGAGGACACAGGGAACCTAGAGGAGGTAAAGGGGCCCAAGACCTGGGGAAAAGAGCAGAAATGGGGGAATCCAAGTGTTGGAAACCACTCGCCAGCCTCACAAGGTTACCTGGGCCAGGAGGGCCATCCTGATTCAACAGTGCACACACCTGACGGCACGTCCTCCCCATGCATGGGAATAGGAACACAAGGCAGGTGATGTCCCTGCCCACGCAGAGCTTATAAACTCAGAGGGGAGACAGAGCGTGTCCTCATATGAGACAGATCCATGGAAAAGGACTGGCCAAGGGTTGTTAGAGATCAACAGGAAAAGCAAGTACCTTCTGAGAGAGGAGGCAGGGTTTGTATTAGGCCATGACTGTTCTGGCAGGAGGAGGAAAGGCCCTACCAGGGGAATGAAGCTCATGAAGATTTCAGGAAATGTGGACTTGGCAGGAGTGCGGGTTAAATGAGGTAAAGAGTCACTCATTCACTCATCCCACAGACTTTTATCGAAGGCTAACAGGTGCCAGGCACTCAGGGGAGAGCCGTGAACTAGAGCGACAAGTTCCGTGATCTCACCAAGTGGCATTCGATGGAGGGAGAGAGGCAAGCTACAAGTGCACAGATCAGACTGGTTCAAATCAGGAGAGATGTGGTGAAGGCAATAAAATGAGTCGATATTTTAGGAAGTGACCAGGCCTCCTTTAGATACAAGGTCAAGGAAGCTCTCTTGAAGGAGGCAGCGCTTTAGTTGAAACCTAAATGAAAAAGCCAACCTTTGGAGACTGAAAGGAAGAGCATTCCAAGTGGAGGTAACAGCAAGTGCAAAGGCCCTGAGGCAGGAGCACATCTGCAGAACCCAGGTGTGTGGAGCGTGGTGGGTGAGCAGAGTATGAGGCGAGGAGCGTGCAGGACCTTGTAGGCCATGGAGAGGAAGTCTGATTTTATTTCAGTGGAAAGCCACCAGAGGAGTGACATGGCCTTGGCTTCTCTGTTTAGAAGCTCACTCTGGCTGCTGCAAGGAGAATCCGTATGGGGAGCGGGCGGGGTATTCAGGAGAGAAAGTCGGAGGCCCATGAGAAGCTGTAATAGGTAGGAGGTGACAAGTGAGGGGAGAACACAGGGAGCCACCTGAGGCTGGATAGTGAGGAAGGAGCACCTATCCAGCCCAGAGGGCTGGACTTCATCCAGGAGCAGTGGGGGCCATCAGGACTGCTGACCTGATGTGACATTTCCAAGGAGCTGGTGTGAAAACATTCCTACTGGTGGGCACGCATATGGAAGCAGAGTCCTAGGTCTGTCCTGGTGTGTGTGCCGAGTGCAGGACCTCGCCTAGGGCTCTGAGACATGAGCCTGGCCCTTCTGATGGGCCCCGAGAGAGCTTGAGGACCAGCACGCTGACCCACGAGAGCAGGGGCTGTGCCTCATTCATGAGGCATCCTAGCACCTGGCACGCAGTAGGTGATGGACGGGAAGGCGGGAGAAAGGAGGCTGGACGAGAGCCAGCCCAGGACATCTCTCTGGCCCCATCTCGACCCTCTTTTGTAGGCTGCATTCAGGGACTGGCAGAATAATCACAGAGCTCCCAACAAACACCTCTGAAAGGTGTCCGTGGAGATCACATTTCCTACAATTGTGGGACTAAAGAACGGAGCCCCAAATGAGGAATGGAAGGAACCAAAGGGAAATAGTAGCAGCAGCTCACATTCATCGAGTGCTTACTGTGTGCCAGGCCTTTTGTTAAGGGCTTTACATGTATTATCTCATTTTAGATTCACAACAGTCCTCTGACATTGTTGCTGTTATCATCCCCCTTGTTACCCACGAGGAGAGTGAGGCTCAGAGAGATGAAATCAAGGAGAGGGCAGCTGGCTGCCTGCCCTCGTACCATTTCCTCTGAGGAAATAATGTGCCCAGAGGAACCCCGGCCACTCTGCCTGGGATCGCCTCGCCCAGAGGAAAAGCCCACCTAGAAGGAAGGCTCACAGGTTAATTTGCACTCAAAGGAAAAGAAGGGTGGCATTGCCAGTGCCTGCTTGTTAGACTGTAGAGTTGTCGAAGCAAATCAACAGTTGAAAGCCTGGGTCCGAGCAAAGGGCCCTGAGCTCCGCGGCTGTGATGCCCATGATTTGGCCAGATGCCAGACCAAATACGGACACCTCTGGGCCCCCACTACAGAGAGATTGGGGGTCCACCGCCCACCGAAAGTTGCGTGCCAGACCTTTATGCCCTGCCTCCCACACGCATGCGTGTGTGCGCGTGTGTGTGCGTGTGCACGTGCATGCACCCACCCGTACACGGCCTGCCTGAGAAGGAGCTATTCTTGGATTTATGGCTCTGGCTCCCAGGACCCCAAGTGGTAGCCGATGGTTGTGTGGTCCTGGTGGCCAGTCTCTAAAATCACTTTAAATGCTTCCTTTGCTTTGGGACTTGATCGCTCGCCCCTGGGACGCACATTGGGGACTTGGTTACATGGTGTCGAGCACTGTGGCCCCAGCAGCTGCTCCCGCTTGACTGGGCTGAGGTTAAGCTCAAGCGCCACCAGGTCAGCAAAGGCCAGGAACATCCTGCTCTGGGTTCCCTTCCCTTCCCTGCTGGCAGGGCA
Organism: Physeter macrocephalus; assembly: GCF_002837175.3. Taxonomy (NCBI): domain Eukaryota; kingdom Metazoa; phylum Chordata; class Mammalia; order Artiodactyla; family Physeteridae; genus Physeter; species Physeter macrocephalus. Next base: position 61,330,876 of record NC_041225.1, read on the forward strand.
GAAACCGAACCCTTGACAGAGAGATCAAGTATGCCAGTGTGAGGATTCCCCCCTCCCGGTGTGATGAAGCTGCTTCCAATCATCCCCACTATAGGCAAAGATGATGAAAATGAAGGACAACTGGAGAGAGGAGGAAAGAGCCAGCACATAACCTTGTTAGCATTGATGAGCCTCTCTGGGAGGACAGAACAAAGGATGGGTCGTCCTCCCCAGGAAGCAACAAGTGAAAAGGAGACCAAGAGTTAGCGGACGTGCTGTGAGTACGGATAAGAAAATTGTACAGATGATCCACAGAGAAATGATTCTAGTGTAATTCTGACTCTCAGCACAGAGGAGCCCACACACAACTCCGTCTCTTAGGTGCCTGTTGCCTCGCTGCCTGGTTGCCAAGTAGAGCAGGAGGATAGAGAAACTTCCATTCCCTTAAAGTGCTTTTGACATCACTGCAGCCATTAAAAAAATTGAGCCTAGTTAGACATTTCTGTCTCTTAGAGATTCTCTGTGAAGAAGCAAAGAAGGAGGAACTTGGGTGGGGTTTGAGGTAGCTCGCTATCCTCCAAGGACCTTTGGTTTCAGTCGTGGGTCCTGTGCACTTGAGGTGGGCAGGGCACTCATCCCAGAGGTCTCTGTTGCTTGTAAGGCTCAGGACGGACAGGTTTTAGTTGGTCATTCATCTGACCAGCGTTCACTTCCTGGAATTTTTGTATGTTTTTAAGTTCGGAGTAAACAACATTCTTTGATGTCAGTTGAGTGTTAGATTTAGATTTTTCCACCTTTGCTGGTGGCAGAAGCAAACTGACATCAACAACTCAAGTTTCTAACTCAGGTTTTGCTACAAGGGGGTCTCCAGAAAGGGGCTGAGGGGAGAGAGGGGTTTACTCAGCTCCTTCCATCCCAAATTAAATATTCAAATGGGGTTTGTTCGAAGGCATTGTTGAGGCTTGAACTTCAATTGAATGGAAAGGCATTGTCCCCCGAATAAAGGTTTCATTAGGCCGGCCCGCAAACCTTTCCCCTCATCCTCTGGAGGAAACAATCTGGGTGACAGCCTACCCATCATAATCCCCTGCTTCAGCTTTATGGTGACAAAAGACTCTTAATACAGAAAATGGTCAGGGGGAGGAGAAACACTTCCCAAACAAGGGTCTCTCCCTTCCAGGCCAGGTAACAAAGGGTCCGGAGGAATTTGGTGGGGCCTCCTGGCCACCTGCCAGTTAAGCCCACGGTCAGTGGATTAACTGCAGCTCTGACTGAGTGTTTGGAAAGGCAAGTTACATGACAGAGCAAACAAAATTCAGACTGCGCTTTACACATGGTAATCCCAAATTTAATAAGAGCCTCACCGCTGGGAAGCGAGAGCCGAAAAGGTAGCTGAGGCGTGGGGTTCTCTTGTTCCCAACCAGGGGTGTCGCCATTGGTTCTGGGCAGCCTCTGGCCCACCCCCCTGGGGGCTGTGGCTTCAATTAAGAAAGTTCCTCCTGGCCCTTTGGGTGAGGTGGCTGTTTGCCCTCCTTCCAGGCTTCAGGGACCTTGTCTGGAGATGAGTCACGACTTTGGTCAAGGCTGGGGTGGTCAGAAGACCATGTGAGCCTCAAGCCCTAAGGGCTGCATCGTAATCCACCTTCCTGACCTCTCTCCATGAGCAGAGCTGAGGCTTCAGATGAGACCCCGTGGAAGCCTGTGATTCAGGCCTTGGGCAATGCTGACAAGGGCCTAGTCAGTTATCAGACCTCTAAGGTGGAGCACATGTGGTGTTGTACTCTGGTCACCCTCTGGGTTATTTTTCAGTTAGCTGAAGGAACGTTTCTTCTGGGGCTAGCTTCATGATCATCCATTTGCTCAAGAGAGATTTCTTGAGCACCTGCTATATGCCAGTTCTGTGCTCAAGTGCTTAGGGCATCAAAGTGAACAGAAAACGGACATGGTCTTGCTCCACAAATATTACAAACTGAGATAAGTGCTGTAAAGGGGAGAGAAATTGTTCCATGAGCCCACATGATGGAGGAATTTGACAAGTCAAGGGGAACTGGGGAGGCTTTCTGAGGAAATGGTGCTGGAGCTGAGATCTGAAGGTTACCTAAGGGCGAAGGCAGGCTGGGGGTGGGAGCAGGAAGGACGAAAGGGAGCCTGTGGTGGTGTAGAGCTTGTAGAACCTCTCAGGCCCTGTGGTGAGGGGAGAGGATGGTGTGCCCAAGGAGGGGCTGTCCTCATTCTATCTCCTGGGCACCTCAAACGTGTACAGGAGGAAATTTGGGGAAACCAGGCTCTGGTTTATGTGGACCATGGTAAGAGTGATGGCCATGAGATGCTGAATATCTGGGAGCAGCACTTTCCTGGGGAGACCCTAAACCTCAGGTGGGCCTCCTGGCTTAGGGGCACCAAGCTGCCAAAAGATGGAGCAATTAAAATGATAAACACGTGGGCTTCCCTGGTGGCGCAGTGGTTGAGAATCTGCCTGCCAATGCAGGGGACATGGGTTCGAGCCCTGGTCTGGGAAGATCCCACATGCCGCGGAGCAACTAGGCCCATGAGCCACACTACTGAACCTACGCATCTGGAGCCTGTGCTCCGCAGCAAGAGAGGCCACGACAGTAAGAGGCCCACGCACCGCAATGAAGAGTGGCCCCCGCTTGCCGCAACTAGAGAAAGCCCTCGCACAGAAACGAAGACCCAACACAGCCATAAATAAATAAATAAATAAATAAATAAACAAATATACAATTTGCTAAAAAAAAAAAAGGTATTTTTTAAAAAAATGATAAACAAGTAAAATTAAAAGAATAAAAATTTCTTAATCTCCTTATAGTTCAAGATGGTGAACCCAGGACACACATTTGCCTCCTATCTTTCCAAAATTCTGTTGAGATAAAGTTTTAGAATTCTACAAAGATGTAAATTTATTATATGAAAGAGGGGAGGAAGAGGCCACCAACATATAAGAGATGTAAGCAAATTTCTGGAATATGTCAGGAGTATGGGAACAGTTATCAGAGGAACCAGCTGAAGGAAACCACACACAGAATAAGGGGCAACAGAGGAGATGGGGGCCAGGTTATCCACAAAATCTCAGAAAGTTTCCGGGAAGCCCATTCAGGCAAGGTGCGTGCACAACTGCACAGTAATTCCATCTGTGCCTCTGTAGCTCTTTTGTATTTGACATCAAAAGATACCCAAGGATGGGACTTCCCTGGTGGTCCAGTGGGTAAGACTCTGCGCTCCCAAATGCAGGAGGCCCGGGTTTGATCCCTGGTCGGGGAACTAGATCCTGCATGCATGCCACAACTAAGACCCGGCGCAGCCAAGATAGATAGATAGACAGGAAGAAAGAAAACCAAGGAGGCATATGTGTGGCATGAGGAGAAACACCAGCATTAAGGAAATACATGAAAATAAGCAGAAAAATCTCATTAATTCCTGGGGAAACAGGATTCAGGAAACCAAAGATGACTTTAAAACTTTTTTAGAATTCTCAGGGTTGGAAATATAATACATTCTAAAACTAGTATTTTGAGAATAGGAATGAGCTCTTGGAAATTAAAAATGCAATTGGTGAAATAAAATATTCAGTGGAAGGACTAAAAAAAAATGGATGAAATCTCACAAAGCATTGAGCAGAAGGACAGAAAAAATATGAGAGAAAAGTAAAAGACAAAGGAGAATAATCCAATATCTAACTAATGGGAATCCTAGTAAGAAAAAAGCAGAAATTAAAGAGGAGAGAATTAGCAAAGAAAGTACAGAAGAAAATTTCTCTGGGCTGAAGAAAGACTAGCCCTGACATCAGAATGGCTGTCAGTCATTGTGTCCAGCACAGTGACTGCACAAGATGGACAACTAGATGCATCCTGGCCAAATTTCAAACTCTTGAGTATAAAGAGTAGGTTGTAAAAGACTCAGAGACAATGATTGGGTCACCTACAAATGAAGAGCAGTAAGAATGGCATCAGACTTCTCCTCAGCAACACTAGGTGCCAGAAGATAATGGAGTCATGTCTTTAAATTTCTGAGGGAAAACTGTTTTCAGTTTAGGATCCTATATGCAAACTCTCAATCAAGTGGAGGATGACATAGGGTTTTCAGAAAAACAAGAATACATAAAGTTTGTTTCCAACATGTCCCTTCTTAGGAAGTTACTTGAGGCTAGACTTCAGTAACACTAGGACCTAAGATAGAAGAAAGAAGAAAAGCTGGGATGTAACCTACAAGAGCAGTAAAGAGAAGTTTCTATATGTCAGGTGCACAGCAGTCTGGACAGCAACAGCCCACATTGGAGCAGGATCCCAGAGGACTCCGAGGAAGAGGGCAAAGGCAGTTCTCAATAGATTAGAGATGAGGTATCACCTCACACTGGTCAGAATGGCCATCATCAAAAAATCTACAAACAGTAAATACTGGAGAGGGTGTGGAGAAAAGGGAACCCTCCTGCACTGTTGGTGGGAATGTAAATTGATACAGCCACTATGGAGAACAGTATGGAGGTTCCTTATAAAACTAAAAATAGAATTACCATATGACCCAGCAATCCCACTACTGGGCATATACCCTGAGAAAACCATAATTCAAAAAGAGTCATGTACCACAGTGTTCATTGCAGCTCCATTTACAGTAGCCAGGACATGGAAGCAACCTAAATGTCCATCGACAGGTGAGTGGATAAAGATGTGGCAGTATATACAAATGGAATATTACTCAGCTATAAAAAGGAACAAAATTGAGCTATTTGTAATGAGGTCGATGGACCTAGGGTCTGTCATACAGAGTGAAGTAAATCAGAAAGAGAAGAACAAATACCATATGCTAACGCACATATGTGGAATCTAAAAAAACGGTACTGATGAACGTAGTGGCAGGGCAGGAGTAAAGATGCAGTTGTAGAGAACAGACTTGAGGACACGGGTGATGGCGGGGAGAGAAGCTGGGACGAAGTGAGAGAGTAGCACTGACATATATACACTACCGAATGCAAAAGGGATGGCTAGTGGGAAGCAGCTGCATAGCACAGGGAGATCAGCTCGGTGCTTTGTGACCACCTAGAGGGGTGGGATAGGGAGGGTGGGAGGGAGGCTCAAGAGGGAGGGGATATGGGGAAATATGTATACATATAGCTGATTCACTTTGTTGTACAGCAGAAACTAACACAACATTGTAAAGCAATTATACTCCAATAGAGATATAAACAAATAGATTAGAGAATATAACTGATAGATTTAAAATAAGAATGTGATAATAGCAAATAATGCAAGAAAAAAGATAGGCAACTGGAAACTCCAGGGGAACATTGGTTAAAAAAAAGTCAAGATCTGAATATGAAGCAAACTAAAAGTGACATGAAGAAAATGACAAAGTGTAAGGAATGAGACTCCGTTTGATTTGGTGCTGGGCACATTCTCCTTGGAGGGGCACATTCTTCTTGGAGAGGCTCAGGGGTCACGACAGTGAGTTGAAGAGCAGTAAGTGTAATCCTAGTGTTATTACTATATTTACATAAAGCTACATAATAATAACAATAGAGTAAATATGATCCGTTTCCCATTTTAAGAGTCAACCTTTAGACAAAGCTTAGAAGACTAGGTTGTGTAGTAGGACAGAATATAAATTTCAACAACCTTATTAATGTGAAAGTACGAGTATCGTGGCAGAAGATGGGACTTGGAAAAAGAAAGAAGAATTAGAGGAAAGGATAGGAAATCAGTAACAATATCTTCATTTAAAAGTAGACAGTCAAGAGGTGCTCTTGAAAGATGATGGATCAATAAATACAGGCTTAAGCATTTTGTTGAAGTTACAAAGGCAAACAGTAGAAAAATGGAATCGAATATAAATATTGAACATTGAAATTCTTTCACACTCGGAATTCTACCGACACCATCTAACAAGTTGGTAAAGGAAGAAATAGAGATATAAATACTTTAGAGCTACGTTGTATATAACTCTACACATTATATGGGGGAAGCCACCTAAGGTCAGAAAAAATACATTATGAAATGTTTGGAGCTACTAATTCATTTTTTATCTGAAATACAAATTTGAGGTGGCATCCTGTACTTTTTTCCCTCTCAATCTGGCAATCCTAGATCCATTGGGAGAACTAAAAACTGGACAGCTCAGAGAGGTGTTGCCTCTGAGGGTGGACTGACAGTGGGAGAAGCTGGAGCATTTCTATCATGAGCCCATGTGTAACATTTGATTTGTAACCATATGCGTGCATTATTATTATTATTATTAATTTATTTATTTTATTATTCTTTTTGCGGTACCCAGGCCTCTCACCGTTGTGGCCTCTCCCGTTGCGGAGCACAGGCTCCGGACGCGCAGGCTCAGCGGCCATGGCTCACGGGCCCAGCCGCTCGGCGGCATGTGGGGTCTTCCCGGATCGGGGCACGAACCCACGTCCCCTGCATCAGCAGGCCGACTCTCAACCACTGTGCCACCAGGGAAGCCCGCGTGCATTATTTTGATAAGAATTAAAAAAATATTTCAGACGTGTTCAGTACACGCAGTAAATCAATTTCTTATTTTGAATATATAGGAAGAGGCACGTACTTTTCTTAATAGCAAATCAGTGCTGTTCTATCCCACTGAATACATTTTAATCAAGTGTTTAAAGAATACTGGTTTGAGATATTCATATTGTAAATATTGTAGATATTGGTGTTTCAAACCTGTCAGACACCTACAGGTCTTGGGTACTTGGGCCAAGTATGGCCAGATGCTATGGGTCCCTGAGCTTTAGGAACTTGGAATTTAGTTGAAGAGGCAAGATATATATTGTGTGCAAGACAGCTAACCCTCCAACGGAGTTTGGCTTCCATTACTAGAAGCCAAATGATGAATAAACGTGGTAGGTCCTAAATGTTAAAGGAGCTCAGCTGAGGGAAAAGACTAAGGCCTGGCAGGACCATGATGAAGGTGGGCCTTAGAGAGGAGGAGTGGGATTTGGAAAAGGAAGAAACAGGAATTCCAGGGCTTGCTTTTAAAGTCTCTGTTTTGAACTGTACCTTAGCACAGGAGCAGACGTCTGTCCCCCCAGCACCTCCAAATGTAGCCCAAGAAGCATTCCTTTGTCTTGGGTCCCCAAACCTTAGATGGGCTACTTGGTCCATTGTTAAATGCCCGAGAACCCTTTCAAAGAGATGAATCAATGGTCAAAAGACAGTTGGGACTCTAATAACGATGTTAAAATTTTTTTAAAAATTTAAAAAAAGAAAAAAGGCAGTTGGGAACCACTGCTCTGGTTGTCTAGGCAAACCTTGGCCAGAAGTCTCCAGGCCTTGGCAGACTGAGAGGACAGGGTTAAACCCTCAGGAGAGGTTCCTCCCCTGTTAACTAAATGCAAGGTGTTGACCTTGTTTGGATCCTGATTTGCGAAACCATCTGTAAAATCCACTTACAATACAAATGAGGAAATTAAACTTTGGCTCAGGGGGCTTCCCTGGTGGCGCAGTGGTTGAGAATCCGCCTGCCAATGCAGGGGACACGGGTTCGTGCCCCGGTCCGGGAAGATCCCACATGCCGCAGAGCGGCTGGGCCCGTGAGCCATGGCCGCTGAGCCTGCGCGTCCGGAGCCTGTGGTCCGCAATGGGAGAAGCCACAACAGTGAGAGGCGCGCGTACCGCAAAAAAAAAAAAAGTTACAGGCATATCTACCTCATCAAAAAAAAACTTTGGCTCAGTATTTGATGATATTAAGAAACTACTGTCAATTTTTTCATGTGATAATGGAATATGGTTATGTTTTTTTAAAGAGGCTTTATCTTTTAGAAATATATTCTGAAATATTTAGAGCTGAAATGATATGATACGTGGGATTTGCCTCAGTATAATCCAGTGTGGGGTTGGGGGAAGGGGAGTGAGGAAGGGTGAAACAATATTGGCTATAAATTGATAATGGTTGAACCTGGACGATAGGCCCTTGGGAGTTCATCACACTTTAGCATATGCTTGAAATTTTCAATAATGAAATTCCTCACTTAACATTCCTTGCTCTCTCAATAGACAAGGTAATACTACCTTAGACTTATTTAACACGTCTGGTATACATTTACATCAAATAACTCTTTTGATCCCTATATTACCCCAGTCGGGCAGTTGGGAAATTTTGCTGATGAGGAAATAGAAAAGGACAAAGGTCCATAGAGGCCTTTGACTTGGAGAGAGGATCTTTCCCCTCTCCTGAGTTTAGGTGGCACAGGTAAAGCCACCTTCCTCGTGGCTTGCAAAACATGTTACCTTTCGGAGTGCTCAATAAAAGTATCCCCTTGGCTCATTTTTTCAACGTATAGCTGTTGAGCATCTGCCATTTGTCACACCTTCATGGGGCGGCAGGAATAAGAGAACAGACATTTTCTCCACTTCAAGTTCCTCACTATTTTTCCAAAATCAGATGGAATATTTCTCCCTAAATTTCAAGACCCTTTAGCTGGAAACTCCCTAAGCTAAGGAGGTAGAAACCACAGGTGGGGAATACACCACTGCTTCAACAGTACCCGAGCGCTTTCTGGCCAATCCGTGAAGACTGAATCACAGGACAGGGCCCCTGGTGGTTCAGATCACTGCAGCTCCCGTCCTTCCGTCTGCGGAAAGAGCCAGCACAGCAGGGAACTCATGCCTGGGGCCAGAGCATCTTCCCCATAACCTTTGCCGCAGGACCCCAAACCAGAGGCCTGAACACCCCCTAAGCCTGCCACTGTCTGCAGCCAAGGAGACAGGACCTGGGGCCAGGCAAGCTGACAGGCAGCTGCCTCCCACTGTAACGGTCCCAGCTCCCCCGTCAGCCACTCTCTCTTCCCCCGCATGCTGGACTCTCCCCTTCCTCAGCTAGGTTTTCTCCCCCAGCCCACAAGCACATGCCTCTCCCGGAGTCTCTCTTCTTCCGACAGCTTCCTGTCAGCCAGGCATTTTGTGGTCCCTCCTCAGCATTCCATCTCATGCCACCCCCGTCCTTTATTCTCCCCATGGGGCTGAAACAACCATTGCTGAGGTCTCTAGGGACAACACTGTGAAGAGGACCGACCCATCCACGATGGGCTGAAAGCTGAGGCAGCCACTTTTCTCATTCTGGCCCTCCCAGCCTGCTTCCCCCCACCCCCCCCCGCCCTCCTAGTTGTGCCCTTTCCTCTTCCTCTGTCTTCTCAGTCAATACCTCCCCGGTGTCCCTCAGGCTGCCCAGTGATTTCAATGGCCCGGCTCCTCGGGACTCACTGCAGAAGATCATCCCCAGCTGGAGGGTTCTGCCCCTCTTCCAGCCATATGCTTGTCTCTTCCTTCGACTTAGCCTGGGCCAACTCACTGCATAGGGACAGCCACACCCAAGTCGGCCCCCGCCCCACTGCTGTTGCTTCTCTTCCTGGATCCTGCATTTTAAATTTGAGGAGGGTTTATCGAGCATTTATTATATGCTAGGAACTGTGCTAAATACTTTCGTGCCTTATTTCAATCTGCCTAACAATCAGGTGAGCACTATTATCTTAGAGAGGTTACAGAGCTTGCCTGGGGTGGCACAGTCAATATTTAAACCAGGCAGTCTGTCTCTCTAGAGAGAGCTGAAGCCAGGGTGAAGTGAGTAGCAATTGTCCTAAATAGAACCACCACTCGACTTAAAGAGATCTGAGCTCTACTTCTAGCTCTGCCTTGAAACAAATGTGTGATGATGGGCAAATCATTTAACCTCTCTGAGCTTCACTTTCCTCATCTTAAAAATGTGGGTCGGGGGGCTTCCCTGGTGGCGCAGTGGTTGCGCGTCCGCCTGCCGATGCAGGGGAACCGGGTTCGCGCCCCGGTCCGGGAGGATCCCACATGTCGCAGAGCGGCTGGGCCCGTGGGCCATGGCTGCTGGGCCTGCGCGTCCGGAGCCTGTGCTCCGCAACGGGAGAGGCCACAACAGAGGGAGGCCCGCATACCACAAAAAAAAAAAAAAAAAAAAAAAAATGTGGGTCGGAGAGGTAGGAATAATACAGACACTCTTTCATGAAAAATATATATGTTTTTAAACATATAACATTGATTAAGTGTGCGAACCCCCGTGCCAGTTTGTCTGGGTTCAAATGATAGTTCTCTGCAATTTGGGAATTATGTGACCAAACTGCCTTGTGTCTCAGTTTCCTCATCTGTAAAATGGGTATGGTAATAATAGTACCTATCTCATAGAGTTATAGTGAGGACAAACTGGTACATGTCAAATGCTTAGAGCCCTGTCTGGCATATAGTAAATGACATCAGCCACCATTAATATAATTTTATTATTATAACAAATGGTCTTTTCCATCAAAAGTCTATGATTTAGAATTTAGGATGCATTAGAACTTTTAGCACCATTGTTAATATAGCCAGGATTTTCGTGTTTAGAAATTAGGACATAAGGGCTTTTTAATAAGATGAAAAATTCCCCCACTTGTATAGTAATTCACTCCTTTCGAAACACATGGACATATAGACTTAATAGGACCTCATAACTCTGGGAAGTCAGTCATAAAACTGTGCATTGGAACAGCTCTTCACAGTGATCAGTGCGTTTGAATTCATATCAGCTCATTTTGTCCCCACCCCACACTGTGAGGCAAGCAGGATAGGTAGGTAATGTGCCCAATCAGAGATGAGGAAGCTTTACTCAATCTTAAGTAGGTGACTTGCTCAAGGTCATACGTTAATGGGTAGTGGAACCAGCAAAGAAACAGGAAGATCCTAACTCCCAGTCTAGAAATCTTTCCAGAAAGAAATCTCTCTGTATTCTGCAAAGTACTTTGTGCTTATACATGTGTTGGGTCCCGTACCTGGAATTTTCCAGATGGCAGAAAGATCTCCTCTCCTGTAAGCTAGGACATAACCTGCCTTTATGGAGACTGGAACCCCTATCTCCACGTGACTGTGGGTGTTTAGGGTCATTGCTACCTCACAGAGGGTGAAAAAGGAGAGGGCTCTGGAATGAGAGAGACCCTGGTTCTCATCCCCATTCTGCTACTTGACTAGCTCTGTGACCTTGGGAAAAATCACTTAAAATTCTTTAAACCCCTCTTAAAAATGGGGATAAGGATTACCACCTCGTAGGGAAGCAGTCAGAATTGCCAATAACACGTGGAGGTATCAGGAGGCACTCGATAAATGTAGTAGTATAAAAAAAAAAAAAGAAAAGAAAAAGCTTTTTTCTCCAAAAGGCCAGCATGGCTGACAGACCCAGCTTCTGCTTTCACTTGTTTCTCCAGGATGCTGGCTTGGAGAAAGGTAGCAGGCAAAGCAGACAGGTGACTTTAAGTCATGAAACATATATTCTCACCTTGGGCACCTGCTGTTTTTAATGACTAAATTTTTCCCCCCTGATACAGCCATCATTTAGCAAATACCAGGGCTAGTTATTAATTTAAAAACATGTTCAGCCTGTGCTTACAGAAACTGCCATTTTCCCCCCTTGGGAATGAGTTTTTAGTTATGTTTTTAAAATTAGCTGGCGCTTGAATTTCATTTTCCATCCAAGCTTCCCTGTTATCTGTAAGGTCACAGAAACACGTAGGCGGTGGACAGTCCAATCCTAGATATTAGGCTCTTGGAATTAAAAGCCGAAATAAGTAAATAGAGAATGCCCAAGGATTTTTTTTTTCAGAGCAGAAAGCCGGTCCCCAGCGAGCTGCAGGAGCCAGGTTTCCTCCTTAAGTGGCTCTTTCCTTACATTTGGAGGTGAAGCCTGAGGAACAGGAGTAAAAAGACCTATGACCTATATCGTCAAGGTCTGTTTCTCCTCCGCTCAGCAACAGGAAAGAATCAGAATGCATTCTGGAGGAAGAAGAAAAACCCAAGTGCTGATTGTCCCTTTAAGCCATTCCAATCACAGGCTCGCAGTTAAAATAATGCTCACCTACTGCGCTTCCAACTGGGCCATCTACCTTTTTCGCTGGCGGGGTCATGCCCAGTCAAGCCTGACGAGGCTGCCACCGGCCCCGTGAGCTCGCTGCAGGCCGGCTACACCTGTTTATCACCAAGTCACTTCATTTCCCTTCCCCTCCTCCCTACTTGAAAAGGAGCATTAATTAAACCGGTAAACAAGCCGGCTCCCATTCTAAATCAGGGCTGCAGGCAACGGAGAGATAACTTGGGCTCCGGAGAAGAGGGATTTTCTGTTAATTTATGGAATCCACCGTCACTCTCTCTCCGAGCAGCCTGTTCCCGGCTTAACGGGGAAATTGAAGCAGACAGCCTTTGTCTAAACACTTCTTTTGCCCAGAATATCTTAATTTTTCTATTTGAATGTTTAATAAGGTTTGGGGTACTGCTGCTGCTGTTTTAATTTTAATGGTGCAGACGTTTGGGTGTTATCATTTGGCTGGTGGCTGCAGGGCCCCGTCCTCCTGGGGCGTGGAGGGAAGGACCAGTTTTTTCAAGCTGGGCTCCGACAGCCGGCGAAAGAAGGAGGCTGGGGTTTGGGGGGGTCCTGAAGTCGGGGCAGCCCAGCAACCCTATGCCCACAGGTACCACCCTTTCCTCTTGTTTGTTCCCCAACGCTGTCGGTGCCTGCAGACGCCCCGGGAACGCGCCCCGGGCCCCGGCGCCCGCTTTCTTTCTCTCCCACCCCTTGGAGCAAACCACCCAGGGCAGGGCGTCCGGCCGCACCCCGGCCGGGCCTGGGGGGAACCTTCTCCGCCAAAGGGCTGGACCACTGCTCAGAACCCCGCGCTGCCTAAATTAATTATTTCTCCTAGAAGGAGGCTGTGTGTGTGTGTGTGTGTGTGTGTGTGTGTGTCTTATTCCCCACTGATATCTGGAATTCCTCAGTTTAAGTGGGAATCACAGTGAAATTGTAGTTTTCATTAGATTACAGACAGTCCAAGAAAAAAACCCTCCGTAAATCTCTGTCATTTCCGATGTAAACCTTCGTGAAAAAACACAGGAATGTCTTATCCATATTTCAAGTCATCCTGTTTCTCCGGGTGGCATATCCAGTAATCATGTTGACAAATTAATGGTAGAGAATTAGTTGTACATTAAAGATTTAAATTATATTATGCAGCACATTGTCATAAAATGATATAAAACAATAGGAAAATAAATGTAAATGAATTCAAGTTACTGACATGTAAAACACCAGACTGACATCTGTACACTTAGCGACGCGCTCAGCCGCGGGGTGCAGCGCCGAGCTCCGACGTGGCGGCCCCAGCGCGGGGCTGCGGGCCGCGTGTCCTGCTCGCGGGTCGGCGAGCCAGGGGTTAAGTGGCGCCGATCGCGGCCCTCCCTCGGCTCCCCTCCTCTGCGTGCAGGTTTTCAGGCCCACCGAGCCGCCCGAGAAAGTTTTCAATTCGACGAGGCCGGAGCATTTCAGGGGCTGAGCTCCTTAGAAAGCTGCAGGGCCCCCGAGGGCCGACTGGCAGGGAGGGGGCGGCATGCCCCGTTCTGGGCACGCTAATTACGAGGATTCGGTTTCCCGGGTCTGAAGGAATGCATTACCTGCAGCAAAGGAGGCACGGCCTCTCAGGAAGGCCCCGAGAGGAAGCTGAATGCCCCAGTGAATTCCAGCTCCATCCCTAGGTTTATACCGAGAAGCCCAGCCCATGCTGAGAGACTAATCGCTTGGCCCTTGTCAGGGCTGTTGTCCAATCAGCCCCTGAATAGCAAAACTTCACAATGCCGAGTATGAATTAGAGGGGAACAAATGTGGATGCAGACTTTTTTTGCAACAATACCTAACTGAGCCTTTCAGACAGGACAAAGGATGCACAAAAGCTCGACGGAAATTGGAGTAACTTTTGGAGGCCCTTGTAGCTCCCGTCAATAAGCGTTAGCTCCATAATGGCTGCATGGGCCTCCTCCATTAACACCCACCCCCCCCTTTTCTGCGAGATGGATCAATTGTTCGTGGGGTGGGGGGGAATTGTCATAAAAATTGGGCATTTTTGTTGTCCTTGTCTTGGAAACGGTTGCTCTCTGTTGAACACGGCCCAATGGATTTGTCTCCTTTTTATGTGAATGGTGGATTTGGTCATTACCTGGCCCACCGTAAAGTATTGACGACCCCCCCTCCCTGCTCTGTCCACCCCGAAAAGAACAGAATAGCTTCTTGAGCTATACAAATGTCAGGTCTCTGTTTTAAAATTTAGCTTTGTTTACCCAACAGAATGGAATTCATTACTGTGTAAAAGTGGTTCCATTTTCTGATCTTTTTATTCAAAATGTTGAGAGTATCAAAAAGCTCATTTGAAGGTCACAGGTTTATGTATCTATTCTCTTAAGTGTTTTAGAAATTCATATGGAGGACACAAAAGGTGGAAAATGTGAAAACATACTGTTCATTGTTTATCCTAACCTTGCCATGGTTATTAGATAAATGAGTGTAGGGGGGAAAAAATGGCATTAAAAGCCATTGTGAACCGGGAAATTTTTTTTCCCCTGAAGACTGTTAATTTTAGCCCTTGATCTGTAAATGTCAATTTCTAATTCTTTTTACTGTGCAGTTTATATAACTTCTGCATTTCAAGTCTATAAAAAGCTTTTGCAGACTTTTCATAATGTAAGTAGCAATTTATTTCATTACAGTTTGAATTTTTTATGTAGTTCCTATGGACGTTTTGATGAAATTGTCAGGCTTAAAAGCTGGAGTGCTTTTCATTTGGGGGTGTGTGGACTTTTTTTTTTTTTTTTTTTTTGCTCCGGTCTATTCTTGCTGGATAATTTAAAATTAGTGAGATTAATCAGTTCAGTGATGTAAAAAGACCACGTTTTGGTTGGAACAAGGTCTGAGGCAAAATCATTTTATTTATTTTTTATTAGTAAATGATTTAAAAGGTCTTTTCAACTAGTTATCCGAAGCCGATATTTAACTGTTACTTATTCCACTAATTTCTATCTTTTGTGAAAAGAACCTTCCAGCCTAAATCTCCTCGGTCTGTCCCATGCTAATTGCAGCTTACATTATATAAATGGCTTTGTAAAGAAAACTATAACTCGGAGCCTTGAAAGTTGCGTGTTTCTATTTGCTCAAACTTGATGCACTTGTTTGGAGAGGGTCATTGCAGGGAAAGCTGTGTAGCCTGTAAGAATGTCCTGGATAACAAGCTTAAACAGAACCTTTTGTTGTGCTTAGTATTCTCAGGACTCCAAAATGAGGCCTCCTTTTTCTAACTGCAGGCTGAAGTGGTTCATTACTGCTGTTTCCTCCGCCAGGCCAGGGCTCAGCCATTCCCACTACTGAAGGTCTGTAACTTCCTTAAAAAGAGAGAAGGAAAACATGGCCCAGAAAGGTCTTGTTAGCACTTCCTATGTGAAATTAGCAGCTTTCTAAAAGGTACAACTCCAATTACCTCACATTGTGGAGGCCAGCACAAACTCAACAATAAGCACAGCCCAGCAAGTGACATTCTGTCTTTCTAGAGTTACTTCCCTAATTAGGAATGAAGAAGCTCTATTCTGCTGAGTGCATCTATTTACAGTGGCCACAATGCTTTAACTTGAGCATCCTTCTCAAAGACCAGTGTTAAAAAACACAAGTGCTCTTTTCGTAGAGCCGGCTATGGTGAGGCGACACATTCCTAACGGTTACGCCCTTGGAAGAAAAAAAAAAAAAAGTGTAGCCGCTTTGGCCGGATTGTTAACACTTCAGGATTCATTTTCCACAATAACGCCCCTGCCCAGAGAGCTCTGGGAATTACAGTGGACAATGGGGAGGCATTCTTAGGAGGGTCTAATGATGGAATAAAAAGAAAAATATTTATTGCTTTTGACAGTTCCACAACGGGCAAAAAATCCTTGTCGTGGCTAAAGTTTCCCTAGCTGTTGGAGGAAGGGTGGCTCACAGGGACTCAAACAGTCTCCCTTCCTTTGTTAGGAGGCTGAGGACCAGGGCCACGCTGGGAAATTAAAGATTAGGTTCATTAAGGTAAGATAATTGTGCAGAGGCATTGTTGTTGATACAGGTGGAGAGATGGGGGCTGGGATAGGAACCCCACTTACATGTAGGGACAAACGATTAAACAGGCTTAACAGACGTGCCACGCAGCTATGTTTATTATTTGCTTGGTGGCCGACCTGTGCTTTCACTGTTTCGTTAGTCAACAGCCTTCGCAAAGGAGGGCCAGGACTCCCTGCCGGGAACCAGGTGGAAGAGAAGGCAAAGCAGTTTCTGGAAAGGAAATCCAGTCCTGTGGGCCCTCCTCTCCCTCTGATGGCTGTCCCTACTTCTAAGTTCCCCTTTGTCCCCATCCTGGCCCGACAGGACCAGCCTTCCCTGAATAGGTAGAGGGGACAGTGCCCTCCCACCTGAGATGTGCCTTTGGGTCTTTCTGGATGCTGACAGGAGATGTTTGTGCAGAAGAGCACATTGGATGCCCCTTTGAAAGCAGGCATTGCACGCACCCTTTCCGCTCAGTAGAATCTGGTGATTGAGTTTTCAATCTGGGAGTTTTTACCAAATGCTTTCCTTCCCCAGAGTTAACGTTATCTCCTCAGAAACTGGCTGTTTTGGAAATCTGGGCTACCTATCTTTCCATTCATCCTTCTGAAAAAAAAAAAAAAAAACAAAAAAAACCCAAACATGCCCCCCCCATCCTACACACACACACACACACACACACACACACACACACACACACACACACACACACACACACACACACACACACCTCTGCATTGTTATTGCAAACACACACACACACCTCTCTGCATTGTTATTGCAGACGGTGTTTGTCTTTGTTAAAAAGAGCCCCTCCCTGCTGCCCCCTCCCTAACTTGGAGACGCATAAACACTGAGAACTTTAAAAAGAAAAAAATGTGAGTCAGTCTGGTGGAATTCTTGTGAGCATGGGGTCCACCCCTGCGATTTGTTTGAAGGGAGAAGGTGCAAAGGGAGGCGCCCAGGTTGTGGTCAGATGGCTGAGCGTGTGTCTGGTGCAGCGTTCAAGGAAATCATTACCACACAGGCCTCCCCTTTCCCCCCAGTGTCTTGGGCAGAAGGAAAAAGGTCTTCTTGACTTTTGGTGGGGTCGATAGTTCTATTTCTGGTGAGCAGCCGAGAAATGCAGTTAGAGTTGGAGATGTCTTTGATAACACATATCCTGAAAGAGAAGCACTTGTTTATTTGCATGATAGGGTCACTTATTACACAAAAACTCACCAGCTTTCTTTTCTTTCCCCTCCTGCCCTCCCTCCAGCCCCCCTCTGAGGAAAATAAACAGTGTCATAATGATTTTGGTAAATAGAATGCTTTTTAAAGCCACCTGATCATGGGGCATTCTGAGAAGGCATTCTGAGAAGACCCTAGGATTTAGTTAGTGTGTAAAAAAGACTTAATTTTAGAGAGGTTTACATATATATAGATAGATAGAGAGAGAGAGAGACTATCACACGGAGAGAAGATTTTGCAGGAGTTAAGGACAGTTTGATTCCTTCAGATTCTATCATGTTGCTGTACTTCTTGTTTTTATTTTCTGTTAAAGGAAAGGTGACATTAGATTGTTGATTTCCTTGAGCCTGCCAGGCGTCTATAGCGTAGAGTGAAACGGAGAGTCTTTATTTTCATAGATTATATCAGAGAAGTTTGTGAATAAAACATTTTCAGTGTAATGTGCTTATCAGTTAGGGCAGAACTAGAAATAATTCTGAAACAAGCAGGCAACATTTACCAAACTTCTTGGTGTTTTTCTCCTCTTGCACTTATGTCAGGATTTCTTTTTATTTATTTCTATTAAGTGTCTTTTGCCCTTGAGAATGTTGAATAGACTTCTTTCAAAAGTTATCAGAGACCGGTCTGATAAATCAGAGGAGAAATTAGGAACATCTGAGATATTTTCTACGATGGGTTAATGAAGAGATCAGGATTTGCATTTTTCTTTTAAAGACCTAATGAGGAAGCAAAACAGCCGAGGGGGGAAGGCTCTGAGGCTGTCACATTGTGATTTATCAGAAAGCAGAAAGGAAAATTTGATACAGACAAGATTCCCAGCTGCTGCTTACTAGAAGTGGAGTTAACTTTTTGAGAACAAGTGGGTAATCATTGGCCTTTTACAAATAAAAATATAGCCTGAAAACCTCGTTACAATGTCCTCAGCACTTAAACATTTATCTCCACAAACGGCCCTTTAACAGAAAAGAAAAACTGTGTTGTCAATAATCAGAAAATATTGCTTCCTGAATTAGTGGAAACTGTATTGATATTTTCAACCCTGCCGACTTGAGATTGTTAAAACCTTTTCAATAAGAGGCTTTTTCTTTACTGCCTGAAAAAAGAAAAAAAGCCTGTCATCCCATTGTCATATAACGAGGGAAGCCTGATTTGGGAAATTATTTATAAGTTTGAGGTTCTTAGAACAATCGCCTTGAATTTGGAACTGGGATTAAAGTTGGTAAAGGGATGGGAGTGCAGGGGCGCTGCTACATTTCTCCGGTGTACTTGGAAGATTTCTTAGATGGGAAAGAAACCCAGAGCTTCTTCACTTCGGCAAACTGGAGCTCCATCCTTCCCCTCCCAACGTGCTGGGGGCCAAGGAGGCAGCAAACCAGGCAGCCAGGGAGGATTCTGAAAACCCTGTAAATTCTGCTTACTAAGCCAAGAGGGTTTTAAATATCTCAGGCTATTTGCATCACAATTTCTGGAAATTCTGTTGGAACTTTAACATTTTATCTATTTCATAATGATTTTTTAAGAAATTTCCTACTCATAAAACTGTTTATGGGCTCTTTTGTACTTTATATTTGATATGAAAATATGAGAATATACCATGTTGAATTTTAATGAAAGCTATTAGGTTGCTATTCCCTAGTCTCTGCAGTTTTTTTTAATTAAGGTGAATTTACATAATATAAAATGAACCACTCTAAAGCATACAGTTCAGTGGCATTTAGTATGTTTGCAATGTTGTGTCCGTAGTTTCATTTTTAGTCATAATTTCTCCCAGTTGCACAATCCCCAACAAGTCTTTGTAGAATAGTTATTATATACTGATACTCATTCAACAAACAAAATAGTCACTGAGAAAATTGTTACACGAGTGGTACCAGGCTAAGCTCTGCTGTGGGTTATAAAGATGAAAAGGGACCTTCATGTCCTCAAGAATTTTTTTTTTTTTTTTTTTGTCCAGGAGAGGTAAAACCTGTGCTACAGGCATCAACCACTTTAGTCAGAGAATACTTATTAATTTTACTAATAAACTTTATTCAGCCCCACAGAGTTTTATCATCCTAAAACATCACGATGTTGCTGAGTATTTCTCAGCAACATTAGCCCGGATAATTAGACTACAAAGTGTTGAGAATATTTACTGTTTTTTTCAGAGTGATTTCATTTTCTCTGACATGTTTCAAAGTTTCCAAAACTTGTAATACTTTGTTCAGCATGTTCCCTTTGATGGGTGTTTACATTGAGTGGGTCTTTTATTTCAGTGTGAAATTCTCTCTGTAGCCTTTCAGCAAATTTGAGCTTGTGTGGTGGTAAAAGGTGGGAGGAGGCGCTCCACGGAGATAGAACCTGCCTAACTTTGCCGGAAAACTATGCATTTTTTTCAGGAAACTTGAAGGCAAACGCAGACTGTGAGGCCAATAGTCCAGCACACTTGAAGGGTAGTGATAAAAGTGGTGAAACCAAGAATGAATGTACCCTAAACTAGATTTTAAAGATGAAAACTGTTTAATGTAAGAAAAAAAAAAAAAAGCATGATCCATCTGTTAAAATATTTATCTTTTTCTGGAAAAATATATCTTTTTCAAATAAGATCTGTATTTTATACTGAAGATGGTGTTGATGTTGATAGTGGTGGTTTGGAGGTGAGAGAGTTGGTGCAGAGGAAATGTGACAAAGAACTTGCCTCAGTAAGGTTAGGTTATACAGCTTTGTGTAATTGGTGAGTGGAGGGTCTTCTTTGACCTAGAATATGGAAAGATAGGACTTCCCTGGTGGTCCAGTAGTTAGGACTCCCCACTTCCATTGCAGGGGGCATGGGTTCAATCCCTGGTCAGGGAACTAAGATCCTGCATGCCCTGCGGCGCATACAAAAAAAAAAAAAAAAAAAAAAGAATGGGGAGGCTTAAGGAGCGGTATTAAAATTTTTTTTTTAAAAAAGAAAGAACAAATGGACAAATATTTGTTGGGTCCACTTTCAGCAAAGGCTGTGCATAATGTCATTTGGGGGAAGAAAGACAGTACTCAAAAGAGCACAGTTTCTGGTTCTTGATTGTTGTTGGTTCCAGTCCTAGTTCTGGCACTTTCTAGCTGTGTGCCTTTGGGCAAGTTACTTATCTGCTCTGAGCCTGGATTCCCTCCTCTGTAGGGACAATAATAGCTGCCTTGCAGGGTCCCCTGTGAGGGTCAGCAGTAGCATGGTGCTAAATCATATCCTCTGTGCTCAGTAAACCAGTAATTGCTAAGACAAATACACATGTCAGCGCTGTTTGTTGCCGTGCCTTTCAACCAGACAACACAGTCTGACATTCTACCAGGGAAAACAAAGTACCATGTGGTGTGAGTTTTGCAAATCATAAAGCACCAAATTAATTTGTCATAGTGTTTGTGTGTGACGTCAGGGGAGATCGTTTTTAAAGCCATCTAAGAAGGGAGGGAGACTTCAGGATTAGTTATTTTGAGTGGGAATGTCTAGAACCTGTAGCTTTGACTGTTGAATACCACCATCTCTTGCTGCCACTGAAAGCTTACAAATAGCGCCTGAAAAATTATTTCAATTTGCCATCGTACTGGAACCATCAATTTATACCTGAAATGTGTCAAAATGTTGGGTATTTCTATAATGATAAAAATGATTGGAATTGCCATGTTTAATTAAAATGTTAATCCACTGTCATCTTACATGATCTCTATTTATAGAAAATTTTCTATTTGCCGTTAAGATGTTTTATTATTAAATGAAAATCCTGCTGTTTAGCCAATGACTGATGCTAACTTCAGCAAGAGGTGACAGTCTCTGCTAAGGGTGAGGAGAGGTGACTCTGTCAAAAGACTGTCTCCTAGTTGAAGAAGGAGTGAAGGAGTGATGCAGGGGAGCCAGAAAGACCACCCTGTCTCAAAAATCCTCCCCAGCCTTCTCCCTGGTGTCCAAAATCTTTTAACAATAGACCTGGCTGAAATGCAAATGCTTTGGGTAAAAGGAACACAAAAGTTTGAGTTAACAAAAAGGTATACAATGCCTGACACCCAGTCCTTTTTTGAGAATGAGGGTGGGAGGCTTGAGGGGTGCAACCTGGGAAGAAGGAAAGGTATCCTGACTGAATTGATAATTTTGCTGAAATTGACCCTGAGTCAGAGGAAAACCAGATTTCCTGGGGGTGGAGGGAAGGGGGAAGGGGGAAGGGGGAGGGGGATTGAGCCTGAAACCTTGACCTTGGGAACTGATACCATCTCTACTCTCTGGTCTAGAGGATGATTGGATACAAGGGCAGTCTCTGTTGAGGTACAAGAGCAGATCCTGGGATCTGCATTCTGCATCCTTGGAAACGACCTGGAATATTCCAACTACAAGGGTCCCTTCTTAGATTGGATTCAGCTCATCCTACCTGGGTTACTTGCCCAACCAGCCTTCCCATCTGACTCTTTCAGGGCTTGAGGGATGTCACCTTCCTACCATCCATCCCCTTCTATCTCCAGTCACCTTGGCCCTAACCACCCCCTTACTACCTGTGTTGATGTAGGAGCTTCTGGCTCCTCTTCCCCATTCCTTGGTCTGCTATTGTTTCCTCTTCCCCATTCATTAGTCAGCTTCTAGCTCCTCCTCCCCAGCCACTGGACTCCTTGGACTCCTTCAGCTCCTGACCCTCTGGATGCGCTTTCCCAAGTGGCTTTTGTTCTCCCTCCCAGCCCAGTCCTTCCTGGGGTGGTGTCTCCAGGATCGACCCCATTCCACTCACTTCCCACCCAAGCCTTCGCCCCAGCACCACTCTGTGAAACGTCAGTGCTTTCTTCCCTCGCCTGCAGGACAGCTTCATAGGAGGTGGTGTTGAAACATCTCAGCCTCATGCCTGTGCTTCCCTACAAAAGCTGCTGGCCCTGGGAGGCTCACAGAGCCCTGCCTTCCTGCAGTTACTGTTTCCTCCTGCTTAACGGTTCTTCCCCCCATCTTCCCAAGCCAAACCGTACTCAAGGAATACCTCCTCTGTGATGCCTTCCTTGATTTTTATATTTTATAGCCTTCTCTGGATAAGACTCATTTAAAAATTTGTAGTAAAAATACATAAAATAAAGTTCACCATTTTAGCCATTTTTTAAGTGTAAGTTCAGTGGCATTAAGTACATTCAAAATGTTATGCAACCATTAGCACTATCCATCTCCAGAATTTTTTCATCATCCAAACAGAAACCCCACACCCAGTAAACAGTAACTCCTCATTCTCCTGGTGGCTTGGAGCTTCTATTTCACTTTCTGTCTCTATGAATTTAAATGCTCTAGGTACCTTCTGTAAGTGGGATCATACAATATTTGTCCTTTTCTATCTGTCTTATTTCACTTAGCATAATGTTTTCAAGGTTCATCTATGTTGTGATATGTCTTGGAATTTCATTCCTTTTTAAGGCTTAATATTTCATTGTATGCAGACCACATTTTGTTTATTCATTTGTCTGTGGTGGACATTTGGGTTGTTTCTACCTTTTGGCTATTGTGAATAATGCTGCTGTGAGCACTGGTGTACAAGGGTCTGTTTGAGTCCCGGCTTTCAGTTTTTTGGGTATATACCTAGGAGTGGAATTGCTGGATCATGTGGTAATTCTATGTTCAACTTCTTGAGGACCTGCCAAACAATGATCATTTCTATGACCCATTTATGAGACACTTTCTGGTTTACCAGATGCTGGCTGTTCCATTAGCTTCTCAGAGCAAACCTATGAGGCAAACACTGTTATTAACATTGCCTTTATTCAGGTGAAGAAAACGAAGCTCAGAGAGGTTCAGTGACTTGATCAGGGTCACTCACCATGTTGCTGGGGACTTTGGCCTTAAAACGAGATTATGTGACTGTGGTGCCCATAGGCTTTCCGGTGCCATGTGACACCCTTTCAGTGTCCCCTCATTGCTTTATCCCTACTGCTGGAATGACCTCTAGGTCACCACGATTATGAACATGTCTGAGCCCCTTTCCAGACTGTCAACCTCAAGGACAGGGGCTGTGTCATGATTATCTTTGTCTCTCCCATGCTGCACAGCGTCTGGTACATGATAAACCCTCAATAAATGCCAATTGAATGGGGAAATGAATGAATGGGTCTTGAGGGAGAGGAAGGTGAAAGGAGGGAGGTGCCACAACAGAGAAGTGGCCCAGAGGGCCTCGTGTTACCTTCCTGTTCTGCCCCAGACGTGCAGATGGAACTGGTGTCTCCGCATTGATGGTGACCTCCACTCCCTCGCTCCTCAGAAGTGTCGTTTCTTTTTTTTTTTTTTTTTTTTGTGGTATGCGGGCCTCTCACTGCTGTGGCCTCTCCCGTTGCAGAGCACAGGCTCCGGATGCACAGGCTCAGCGGCCATGGCTCACGGGCCCAGCCGCTCCGCAGCATGTGGGATCTTCCCGGACCGGGGCACGAACCCGTGTCCCCTGCATCGGCAGGCGGATTCTCAACCACTGCGCCACCAGGGAAGCCCAAGAGGTGTCGTTTCTCAGTCTGATTTCCCTGGCTCTGGACATTCCTGGTTGTGATGTGTTCTGTATACTGTTTTGATGTTCACTGCTCCTCTGCCTCCTCGGCTGCCACTGACGTCAGGCATTAGGTCTGTTACCCCAGCACCAAAAATAGTGCCAGGCACACAGGAGGTGCTCGGTCCATGGCTATTGGCTGAATGAATTTTGCAGTGACTGGGCCTCAGGGGGTCACTCTTCCTCACTTGCCCACGGACCAGTGGGAGAGGTGTCAGACGGAATGCAGGAGGCCCAGTTAAATGTGAATTTCAAATAAACAACAAATACTTTTCGTTAGTATTTAGTACATGCTTATGCTAAAAAAATTATGCATCGTCTATCTGAAATTCACATTTAACTGGGTATCCTGTACTTTTATTTGCTCAATTGGCAACCCTAGTCACTAGGTACTTCTTAATGTCACATCACCAAAATTCTCAGAAATGCCAAGGAGAAGAGTAGGAAACTGGTTTTCCAGAGCTAAATTGCAAACTATTTTCTAATTTTAAAAATACAGGGCTTCTCTGGTGGCGCAGTGGTTGAGAATCTGCCTGCCAATGCAGGGGACACAGGTTCGAGCCCTGGTCTGGGAAGATCCCACATGCCGCGGAGCAACTAGGCCCGTGAGCCACAACTACTGAGCCTGCGCGTCTGGAGCCTGTGCTCCGCAACAAGAGAGGCCGCGATAGTGAGAGGCCCGTGCACCGCGATGAAGAGTGAACCCCGCTTGCCACAACTAGAGAAAGCCCTCGCACAGAAACGAAGACCCAACACAGCCAAAAATAAATAAATTAATGAATTAATTTTTAAAAAAATGCAAACGCGGGACATTTTTTTTCCTAAATGGAAAATAATCCTACACATGCAGCAATTTAATTCCCATTTGAAATTGCAGTTTCTGGCTCCTCTGCTCTGGTGTCAGAATATTTCAAGCATCCATACACCCTGGCTTTGGCTAATCTTGGCAAACCCAAACCATTCACTCTGGGGATGTATGTGCCTGTGATCGTTTGGGACATTCCCGGAGGGCTGACACATGTGAGTCTTGCTCACAGGAGGCCAACCATCCTGATGTGTGGCATTTATTACACTCGTCTTTCTGCACGTTCTACTGAGCTTGACCATTCTATAATCCAGAACTTCCTGCTCAAGACTTTATTAGGAGCCTGACTCGGTTTCCCCAGAAGCTTCTTTTTCATTGTGGCACTGGCAGGAGACACTCTCTACTCTCCCCGAGGGTCCTTTTGAGTTCACCTGAATGAGAGGCCTGGGATCAGCTCCCTTCACCACTGGATGTACCTCAGACTTCCTGGAATGAAGGAGGGGCAGGGGGCCCGGGTGACAAGCAGAGTCACTGCCCGTTTGACAGGGGTAGAGTCTGCTGGGGCTTGGGGAGCTGGGGGCTCTGGGGGCTGAGACCAAACTGGGGTGGAGGTGGGGGCCGCCGGAAAGGGCCCAGAGAAGAAAGGAAACTCTTTCATGGGTGTTTACTCCTGTGGTTATCCTCCTAAACACTGAATCTTAAACCCCCTTCCCCGGGCTGCTTGTCTAACTCACCTAATTTAATCTTGCCGGGATGCAATTACTTACGCGTCTGCTGATTTGGGGATTTCTAAAAAAACATTAGCTTTTCAGCCTTAGGAGCAGCTGGGCTGATGAAAAGCAGTGGACAGGAGGTGGTGGCGCCATGTGAGCAGCCGTCATGACGAATGGAGGGGCTGAGAGTAGAGACACACGGGGGGGGGCATGGGGCTGCCCAGCCGCTCAAAGACACTTTCAAAAGTTAGGGGTCTCTCCCAGGTGACTGGGAGGAGGGCAGAGAGGTCACACAACCCGGGGATGTCCGAGTTACTGAACGTCTGAACTTGGCATCTTGAATTTGGGAAGTTCTTGGGCTGAGGGACTGAAAAGCCTGTGTCCTTCCAGGGCCTCAATTTCCCTCAGGCTCAAAGTGTGGAGGGCAGTCTTGGTTACCAGCTGTCCAGGACAAGGGGACACTGCAGGGACTTGGCCTCCTTAGGAAGACAGATACCATCCAAAGTCAAGTTAGAATAGGTCCAAAGTGAACAGAGCCGAGGATGCCTTTCCAGAAACATCTGTGGGGTGGGGAGGCTGGAAGGTACAGTGGTGCCACGTGGGGTGAGTTATTCTTTGAAAGCTCTGCTCCCCTCTGGACTAGGAAATGGAATTTGCCTCATAACCTAAAATCCCAGCTTTGCTTTAGCTGTTACTCACTTAAGGGGACCTGGTGGGAACTGGATGACATGGGGCCAGGCAGCCCAGGGAAATCAGCCTGCCCTTTGGGACTGTCCCAAAGTCCCCAAATTTCCCAAACGCCGGGGTTCAGGCTGAAACAGAACACCCCACAGGGATCGCATCAGCCAATGCCCCATTCCATTCTGTTTTCAAAGGGAGGAGTTATATGGGGTAAAGTAGCCCTAGGTTGTATTTTAGAATCTATAATAGAAAAAAAAATTTTTTTGTTTCTATCAGGAGATACCTGAGAGGGGGGTCCATGGAGATGTCATCATCTGATTACAGCCACTTAAGGGATTATATAGAAGGCTTGACCTGTGAGTTGCCCTCTGGCCACCCAGTCAATAAGGAAGGGGCTGAGGGGGGAGGTGAGAAGGGGGTGTAGAGGGGAGATGGCAGGTCTGGGTTGGTGGGTACTGTGAAGTCCCACAACCCTTACTCCATCAGGAAGGGCCTCCTGGTGGGCACAGAGAAACCATCTAGAGACTTCTGAACCCTCAGGAAGGCCCAAAGAATGAACCAGATCCCAACCATCCAGAAGCCTGAATCCAAAACACATCAACTGTTTCCTTCCTGGATCTGGGGGTTCCCTCCCAGGCAGGACCCTCTCTGACATGACCAACAAAGTAGGATTATTTTGTGAAGTTCTAAGAGATCAGATGATGGGGTTTTATAATCTCCACTTCTCCATTCTCTTCTCTTTGTGGAAAGTTATGTTCATTCTATGTTTGTGTGATGTGTAGGTTCACTGGGAACGGGGTTTTGCTGGTGACACATGGGACAGGAAGAGCTGGACTGGCATGGGGTGGGGGGCCATGAACAAGCCAAGTCTGTGGTCGGGGAGCCACCTGGATGAGGTGGGGAGTGGACCCTCCAAACGCTCCTGAGAATAGAATCAGAGATGGGGCAAGGAGGCTGAGTGGGGGGAGTGGGCGGGCCTTCCTCTCTGAGCCTCTCTCCTGGGTCCCCCTCTTCCTTCCCATTTGCGCGTTGATGATGTGGCGATGGCCAGAGGGGAGCCAGCGAGCTGGCCTCTTGTATAATCCGATAATTGGCTGTAATCCGTGGATGACATATTTGGAGATCTGCCTCCCCATTAACTCCTACTTGAAGAATAATCACATCTCCATATACGAGCCTTTGGGCCAAGTTCTCGCCTCACATTTCTGAAGCTCCTATCATGGACTCCACTCTACCAAAGACAGTTATAATTGCCCACACACTGTTTGTTGCATTTTTAACTTACCGTAAAATTTTTTAAAAATCTATATTCAAAGGGAGGGCCCTCCATTGACATCTTTGAGTAAAGGTGGGAGAAAAATTCTTAGAAGCTGGCAGAGTTGGGGTCTGTTAGGTAAAGTATGCATGTACTCGATGTGACAGAGAGGGTCTTGACAAGAATCCTGGGCATAGGGGTGCAATGTTGAGGGGCGGGGATTCACATTATAGGTGTGAAACTACAGCAGTGCCTCTGGTTGCCATGGAAACAGCACTTGGAGGTTGTAGACGTGGGAGGGCCCGGGTGGGAGGCCTGATACTCTTTCTAGGAGGGGGGCAGCAACGAGCCAAGGTCAGGTAACTGTGCGAAGAGTCTGGTTTGGAGCTTCTGGGAGTTCAGCCCTTTCTCTGTGCGCTGGCCTCTCTGAGCATTGCTCAACACTGCCTGCTCTCTGGGTGGGAAACCATTCAAGGAGAGGACAGAGACTCAGAGGGACTAGAGGTTGGGTGGGCAGTGCCTGCATTGCCCGCACAAAGAAAGCCTTTCAGCCTCTGAAGTGTTGCTCCCCGGGGCAGGAGGAAGCAGGCTAATGCCGGACAAGCGTCCAGATTCAGGCTGGAAGTTTGTGTTGAATGTGGTACTACGTGCTGGTGATGAGTTACCCATTCATTCAGGCCTGCGGACTGGGTGGTGACATAGATGATAAACTGCGGGGAGGACCAAAGGGCCCCTCTGTTCCCAAATATCCCTCCAGCACTTGTCACAGGGCCTGGCATGCCACCATTTGTGTTCCGTGCCTTTGTCCTAAGCATCTTCTCCTCAGGCTTTTCCTTCCCACTGCAAGTTCTCCTGAGGAGGGGGTCCCACATTGCGTCCTTGTGACCTGGGCATGGACTAGTTTATCAAGATCAGAGCAGCACAGAGCCTCAGGGAACCTGGACTAGAGGAGGGATGCTGGGAGAAGGGAGAACGATGGAGAAATGAGGGGTGGGAGGTTCCAAAGGCAAACGCTCTGACCTTTTCAGCTTGTCCGTGTACCTGTCCAGGCTTGATGGGCAGCTTGGATGGTGCGTTGAAGGCATTTCCCATGGTTCCTACCACTCTCCGTTCCGCCGTGCTTGAAGGCCTGATAGTTCAGAAGGTTGAGAGGCGGGTGCTCTGAAAGGCGGCAGTTGCTACTTGGGACACGTTTGTTTTAAGATCCCAAGCATCAGGAGGTAGAGAACAGTGCTTTCCCAGATGCTGCTGTTTGTGTCTCTTTGTGCTGGACCCAGGATGCCCAGCAAGTAGGGTACCAGATTAAACATGGGACACCAGGTCAAACTGTGCTTTCAGATGAACAGCGAGTGGTTTTTGTTTTGCTGTTTTGTTTGTTTGTTTGTTTTCAACAACTTTATTGGAGTATAATTGCTTTACAGTGGTGTGTTACTTTCTGCTGTATAGCAAAGTGAATCAGCTGTACATATACATATATCCCCATGTCTCCTCCCTCTTGCATCTCCCTCCCACCTTCCCTATCCCACCGCTCTAGGTGGACACAAAGCACCGAGATGATCTCCCTGTGCTATGCGGCTGCTTCCCACTAGCTATCTATTTTACATTTGGTAGTGTATATATGTCCATGCCACTCTCTCACTTCGTCCCAGCTTACCCTTCCCCCTCCCCGTGTCCTCAAGTCCATTCTCTACATCTGCGTCTTTATTCCTGTCTGGCCACTAGGTTCTTCGGAACCTTTTTTTTTTTTTAGATTCCATATATATGTGTTAGTATATGGTATTTGTTTATCTCTTTCTGACTTACTTCACTCTGTATGACAGACTCTAGGCCCATCCACCTCACTACAAATAACTCAATTTCGTTTCTTTTTATGGCTGAGTAATATTCATTCATTGTATATATGTGCCACATCTTCTTTATCCATTCATCTGTCGATGGACACCTAGGTTGCTTCCGTGTCCTGGCTATTGTAAATAGTGCTTCAGTGAACATTGTGGTACATGACTCTTTTTGAATTATGGTTTTCTCAGGGTATATGCCCAGCA
Source organism: Physeter macrocephalus (assembly GCF_002837175.3). NCBI lineage: Eukaryota > Metazoa > Chordata > Mammalia > Artiodactyla > Physeteridae > Physeter > Physeter macrocephalus. Next base: position 61,359,975 of record NC_041225.1, read on the forward strand.
GTGGGATTGCTGGGTCATATGGTAGTTCTATTTGTAGTTTT
>NC_041225.1:61360508-61426973 GCF_002837175.3 Physeter macrocephalus
TCTATTTAGGTCTTCTGCCCATTTTTGGATTGGGTTGTTTGTTTTTTTGATATTGAGCTGCATGAACTGATTTGTATATTTTGGAGATTCACCTTTGTCAGTTGCTTCATTTGCAAATATTTTCTCCCATTCTGAGGGTTAAACAAATAAAAAATAAAAAATAAAAATAAAATTCCAACCCTCTTCCCTACACTAATTTTTTTCTATAGCACACTCCTTTTTTTTTTTTTTTTTTGGCGGTAAACGGGCCTCTCACCACTGTGGCCTCTCCCGTTGCGGAGCACAGGCTCCAGACGCGCAGGCCCAGCGGCCATGACTCACGGGACCAGCCGCTCCGCGGCATGCGGGATCCTCCTGGACCAGGACACGAACCCGCGTCCCCCACATTGGCAGGCGGACTCCCAACCATTGCGCCACCAGGGAAGCCCCCAGCTCCTTTTTTCTTTCTCAAGATTGCTTTGGCTATTCGTGGTCTTTTGTGTTTCCACATAAATTGTGAAATTTTTGGTTCTAGTTCTGTGAAAAATGCCATTACAAGTGGTTTTTTAGTCTAAGTATGTCCCATATCTTGCATGGGGCATAATTATGATTATTCATTGTTTGTCTGAAATTCAAATTTAACTGGGCATCCTATACTGTTATTTGCTGAATCTGGCAACTCTACCTGTTAGCAGCTGGGATTCCAGGGCCCTTCCTTCAGCATGGGGCTTCTGAAAGGATTGGCAGTGGTTTCTATCCCTCTACCTCTCCCCACTCTCTCCCCCTCTCTGCACCTCCCTCCTCCCTCTACCCTCCCTTCTCTACCTCTCTCTCTATCTCTCTTTCTCTCTATCTCTCTCTCTTTTCAAAAACAGAAGTTTTAAAGTCAGACACACCTGGAAGCAATCCTGTTCTAAAATTTATGGACTGCATGATCCTGGTCAAGTGACTTTACCTCTGAGCTTCAAGTCCCTCAAGTAAGATGGGGATGATAGTAGGGCCTCATGAAGCCAAGATTAAATGAACTAATATATGGAAAGGAACAAGTACAGCATCTAACATCATAAAACTGGCAAACAGCTTTTGAGCTGTCAGTGTTCCTTTCAAGCTCAGGTATTGATGTGGACAGGTGCTGTCTATTTCCATCCCCACTCTGACCCAAGAGCACACCCTGGCACCTCTTCCAGTGAAGAAGAGTCCTCTCACACAACAACATTTGTGAGCAAAGGAGACTTTCCTTAGGAGAACCAGAGGTGGGAAAGTAAACCAGGCCAAATCTGGCCCAACACCTGCTTTTTGCACAGTGGTTGAGCTAAGGATGGTTGAAAAAAAATCAAAAGAATAATATTTTGTGACACATGAAAATTGCTTGAGTGAAAACTTACATCCACACAAACACCTACACATGGATACTTATAGCAGCTTTATTCATAATTGCCAAAACTTGGAAGCAACCAAGATGTTCTTTAGTAGGTGAATGGAGAAATAAAGTGCGGTACATCCAGACAATGGAATATTATTCAGCGCTAAAAAGAAATGAGCTTTCAAGCCATGGAAAGAAGTGGGGGAAACTTAAATGCATGTTACCAAGTGAAAGAAGCCCATCTGAAAAGGCTACATACTATATGATTTCAACTATATGACATTCTGGAAAAGATAAACCTATGGAAACAATACAGAGATTAGGGATGGCCAGGGGTGGGCGCAGGGAGTAGGATGAGCACAGAGGCAGAGCTCAGAGGACATTTAGAGCAGTGAAATTATTGTGTATAATACTATAATGGTGAATGCATGTCATTATACATTTGTCCAAACCCGTAGAATGTCCAGCACCAATAGTGAACCCTAATGTAAACTACGGACTTTGGGTGATTATGATGTGTCATTGTAGGTTCATCAGTTGTAACAAAGGTACCACTCTGGTAGGGAATGTTGGTGGTTGGGGAGGTTTGGTGTATGTGCAGGGGATAACTCTCTGTACCTTCCCCGCAATTTTGCCGTGAACCTTAAACTGCTCTAAGAAAATAACATCTGAATTTTTAAAAATTATATGAATGAACAAATTTTAAATCGGTGCACAGCCACACTCACACTGTCTACCGCTGCTTTCCCTCTGCAACGGTAGAGTTAAATTGTTGCAAGAGACTGTATGACCTAAAATAATCTGTAGTCCTTATAGGAAAAGATTGCTGACCCCTGCTCAAGGAGCTCGAGAAATGAACAGTGGCTCAGCCTCAGAGCAGGGTACCATACAGCAGTCACAGGGCACCCACAAGGGTAAATCTCAGAATATAATGTTGAGTGGGGAAAAAAGGAATTTTCAAAAGGATCCATAAAATATGGTACCCATCATGTAAAATTTTAAGCAGCATGTATTACTATCGCATATATTTTTTATAGGTATGTACATAAGTAGTAAAAGTTTAAAAAATGCACTGGAATAATAAATACCAACTTCAAGACACTGGTTACCTTTGGAGAGAGAAGAAGAGGAGGTAATGAGAGAAGAGTTTTAACTAATTGTTAACGTTTCAGTTCTTTTTAAAAAGGATGATATGAAGTAAATATGATACAATATTTGCATCTTTAATGTTAGTGATGACTACTTGGGTAACTGTTTTATATATATATATATATATATATATATATATATATATATATATATATGAATGATATGTAAGTGCCTTTATGTATTTCTCTGAAATGTTTCCTAAGTAAACCAAGCCATTTTGGGAAAAGAAAAGAGAGATTAAATAACTCACTCAAGGTCACCCAGCTGGGAAGAGGCAGATTTGAAGAACCTGGATTTTTTTTTTTAATTTTAATATTTTAATGACCTCATTTCTACTTCCATCATCGTTGGGAACATTATGCCAAAGTCCATTCTCTCTCTCTCTTAATTGAAATACAATTCTCAAACCATAAAAGTCACTCTTTAGAGCATAAAATTCAATGGTTTTTAGTATATTTACAAAATTATGCAACCCTCACCACTATTTAATTCTATAACATTCCATCACCTCAAAAGGAAACCCCATACTCAGCAGTCACTTCCATTCCACCCTACCCCCAGCCCTTGAAAACTAATAGTTTACTTCTTTTCCTATAGATTTGACTAACCTGGAAATTTCATTTAAATGCAATACTGTTTATGGCCTTTTAAAATAATGCTTTCTTTCATTTAGCTCAATTCTTCGTCTATGTTGTAGCATGTATAAACACTTCATTACTTTTTAATGGATGAATACTATTCCATTGTATGGATATACCATACCATAATTAGCTGTCTGTCAGCTGATGGAATTTTGGGTTGTTTTCGCCTTTTGGCTACTATAAATAACACTGCTATGAACATTTGTGTGCAAGTGTTTGTGTGAACATATTTTCAATTATCTTGGGTATATATCTAGGAATGGAATTGCCGGGTTTGACTTTTTGAGGAATTGCCAAACTATTTTCTAAAGAGTCTGTACCATTTTACATTCCCATCAGCAATATGAGGGTTCTGATTCTCCACATCTTTGTTAACACTTGCTATTGTTTTTTAAAAAATTATTGTTGGGGCTTCCCTGGTGGCGCAGTGGTTGCGCATCCGCCTGCCGATTCAGCGGAACCGGGTTCGCGCCCCGGTCTGGGAGGATCCCACATGCCGCGGAGCGGCTGGGCCCGTGAGCCATGGCCGCTGGGCCTGCGCGTCTGGAGCCTGTGCTCCGCGATGGGAGAGGCCACAGCAAAGGGAGGCCCGCATACCACAAAAAAAAAAAAAAAAAAATTATTGTTATAACCATTCTAGTTGGTGTTAAGTAGTATCTCATTGTGGTTTTGTTTTTAATTTCCCTCATGGCAAGTAATGATGTTAGGTATCTTTTCATGTGCTTATTGGTCGTTTGTATATCTTCTTTGGAGGAATCTTTGTTCAAAACCTTTGCCCATTTTACAATTGAATTGTCTTTTAATTGTTGAGTTCTAGGAGCATTTTATATATTCTGGACACTAGATCCTTATCAGATATATGATGAGTGATTATTTTCTCCCATTCTCTGGGTTGTCTTCTCACTTTCTTGACAGTGCCCTTTCAATGCACAAATCTTTTTAATTTTGATGAAGTCAATTTATGTATTTTTTTCTTTGTGTCTTGTGCTTTGATGTCATACCTTAGAAACCATTGCCTAGTTCAAGGTCACAAAGATCAACACCTATGTTTTCTTCTAAGAATTTTATAGTTCTAGCTCTTACATTTAGGTCTTACACTACGATCCATTTTAAGTTAATTTTTGTATATGTTGTGAAATAGGGGTCCAAATTCATTCTTTTGTATGTGGATAACAGTTGTCCCAGCACCATTTGTTGAAAACATTTGTCTTCCCTCATTGAATTGTCTTCGCACCCTTGTCAAAATCAATTGATCATAAATGTATGAGTTTATTTGTGGATTCTCTATTCCATCAATCTGTGTTTATCCTTATGTCAGTAACACACAGTCTTGATTACTGTAGTTTTGTAGTAAGTTTTAAAATCAAGAAGTGAAACCTTCAACTTTTGAAGAACATGGATTTGAACTCAGTCCGTCTGACCCCAGAGATAAACTCTTAACCACATACTCTACATTTCCCCTAACTTACTGGTGTAAATGTTTAGTGAAAGGTCCTTCTCGTTCTGCCTCCCCTAAGAGTTTATAAATAAGAGTAGAGGTAAGCCCCTTGGCACCACCAGTGGCATCAAACAGTTTGGCTCAGTCACTCTAGTGGGCTCCTGGGTCCTGTCCATTCCTGTGCAGGAGAGGACCCCAGCCTGCCCCCGAGAATTTGCTGACACCCATGGGGTCCATCAGGAAGCAGTTCAGGATGCCTGGCAAAAGAAATATGACAAGATGCCTCGATGTAGGCTTGGTATCCTAACAGGCCTGCTACAGAGACAGTGGCCTAGGGTCATGTGGAAGGCATGGGCTCCATGTGAATCCTTTCAGACTTTGTGGGGCCAACAAAGAAGGTTCCAGAAATTTTGTCCTCTGAGTCCTTGTTGAAAAAGAATATTCTCCCTCTCCTTCTCACCCCCCTTAGAATGGCACCTACTAAACATGCCTAGCATTCTTTCCGTCTCAGAATGGGGAAGTGGGGAACCAGATGGGAAGGGTCTATGCAGGTGCAAGTGGACCTTGAGTTTGATGTATACTTCCCATCGCACCCAGCTGTCCAGGCCATGGCAGCGAGGCCCAGGGCACAAGGGAGTCAGGGTTCCTGCTCCTGTGCCCTCATTCTCCCCAAATCCTGTGTTCCTCTCACCTCCAGAAATGCCTTGTCTTTTGTCTGTTTTGTCTGGCCTATCCATCAATAAGGCTCATTTTAAATCCCACCTCTTCCAGGAAGTCTGCCCCAATCCCCAGCCCACTGAGGCCTCTCACCTCAGAACTGCTCCAGTATTTGTTATCCAGAGCTCTCATGGGTTTCTGAGATGTTGCTTTGTTTGTTACTCTTTCACGTCTGCTGGTTTGATTTGTGAGTGATTTGAGCTCAGGGTCTGTGCCTCTTTTGTACTCTCCCATGATCCCTAGCACAATGGCAGGCACACAGGAAGCATCTACTGTGTTGGTGAATAAATCAGTGAATGAATAAACAAACGAAGCATATTTGAAGAAGCTCCTGGAATTCTGTTCTTTAGGAAGGAGAGAGCCCCAAACTAGGTCAGGGGAAAGCCAGCCCTGTCTCTCCACCCTAGTCTGGCTTTGGGGAGACCTCAGACACCCTCAGCACGGTGGGGGAGCGGCGTGCCTGCTCCCCAGCCTTGGAGAGCAGGGAAGAGAGAGGGAGACGCAGGGCCCAGACCAGATGCTGATGGGGTGGATACTGGGGTCCCTGAGGGGGGACCTTGGCATTGGCCTCCCTCATTATATTTTTGTTTATTTTTCTGTTTGTGCCCAATTACCTCAGACAGTGCCCCACGCTGGCTAAGAAATGTGAAAACAGCTAAAGACGAAATAAAGCAAAAGCGAAAAACAAGGAAAAGAGGGTAAACAAAGAGAGAATTCACCTTTCATTCGCCTGCAAAGTCCTCGGTTGGGGAATGAAGTCAAGACACAAAAGCTCTGCAACAACAACATTGTGGGGGAAGGCACAAGAGGGAAGCCGAACAGCCATTAAAGCAATTAAGAAAAGATTAAGGTCGCTTGTGGTGGAGAGAGAGAGAGAGACCCGTTAATCAATAGGCCAGAAATCACAGCAGGCTAGAAAATTATAAGACCAGGCAAAACTGGAGAACACACAGCTTACCTCAACCAAGATGCCTGAGTAACTCAAAAGCAGAAACATTATATTCATTTCTCAGGCTTGGGGAAAAAATGCTTTTTAGGGGAACACTTTCCTTTTAATCAGCTAATGGGGCATCCTGAGGTTGGGGTGAGATCCACATTGATTTCAAGGCAAATTCTAAAGCATCATGGTCTAAAGAAGAGTTCGTAATAATGCATGATACCAGTGTGACTGGGTTGGAGGGAACATCATAGCAGAAACCTATGTGATAATATTAGAAAGGATCTTAAAACTCCCTGGGGGAGGTTATATTATTGTTCTCAAATATGTGCTGCCCCTTCCTAGGAGGACCTACATCCCTGCCCCATTGGCAGTGGGCTTAGCTGTATGACTTGCTTTGGCCAGTGATATATATGTCACTTCCCCATAGAAGTTTTAACAGCCAGCACACTGTTTGCCCTGGGCTTTTTCCCCTTTGCAACAACAAACACAAAATGTTCTAGACGGAGTCTGTTTCCTCATTTCTGCATCCCAAAGTGAAGCCAGGGTGGGGCAAAGACTCAGCTGACTGGCAGACGACATATATTGTGAGCAAGAAATAAACTTTATTGTTTGACACTACTGAGAAATGGGGGGGGTGTTTGTTACAAACCCTATCCTGACTGGTACATTTCCTTGAAACATGTCACTGATGCATGGAACCTTCAGTGGCTCCCTATTTCTTACAGGATAAATCTCAAATTTTTGGTCCTGACATCGAGACTTTCCCTTGCCCCCACTCATCAGAGTGTTCACCATTCCCTACATGTACCCCACAGTCTTGCCTGACTTCTTTTCTCACTCTGTCCCAAATACCTTCTTGGGCAAGTTTTGGTGAAGAAGGTCTCCTGGGTTAAGGGATCTGAGTTACTCAGGCCTTTGATCCTGCCCTCTCTGCTATGTCCTCTGTGAAACCATTTCTAATCACCCCAGCTCAAAAGCCGTCTCTGGACTGACCACTCTAGTTCATGATCGTATCATTCAAACAACATTTATTTTGATTTAACAAATATTGAAACATATGTAGTGCTTGCTGAGTGACAGGTACTGTATTTGTAGGTTTATGTAAATTAGCACATTTAATTCTCACATGACCCTATTATTCCCATTTTACAGGCGAGGAAATCAGGGCAAAAAGAAGTTAAATAAATTTATAGAGCCAGCAAGTGCTGGGTGGGGATTTAAACCCAGGGCACTTGGGCTCCCTGCTCTTAAGCTCTGCAGCACACTGCCCCGCATGCTCCCGCACTATCTTGCATGTGGCCTGGGTTACCTCCCCAACAAGACGGTAGGACTCTGGAAGTCAGGGAACATTTCTAGATCTCTTATCTTCCCTGGCATTGAGCCCCAGAGCTGGCCTGCTAGCTCCCTGCCAGGATCTGTTAGTTGATTAAAAATTTAATGGGTCACTTCATTTCATCCATTTCTTTGCCTCCAGATAGAATAGAAGTGAAGCCATCTCAGAGAAGGTATCTTCTCTAGAAGGGCCGTTACACTGTAGGGGAGGTGTCCTGATGTCTGGCTCAAGTCTCTCCTGCTGCAACATTATCTTGTTTTCCTTTGTTTCAAGCTTTATAGCAGGATGAGCAGCTCTTAGAGTAATAACTATTATTTTATTAATCATTATTTAGATCATTATTTTATTAATTCCTTCCTTATTTGAACTCTGCCTTGTTCCCCCCAAAATATATGATGGCTAATAAGGAACCATAAAATACAACAGAATACACATAAAGAGTGAGAAATGATGACCAAAATACACCGTTAAATAAAGAAAAAGCACATTGCAGGACAGTGCGTACTTTGTGAACCATTTATAGAATTCATACAAAAAATTAATCTACTCACATATTTCTATAATTTCTTTAATTTATTAAGATTAAAAAAGGTCTGAACTAAAGATAGTGGATACTGCTAGGGTTGGGGGGTAGGAAATAGTCCTAGAGAAGGATGGTGGGCATTTCCACTTTCTGTGTAATGTTTTATTGACTTGAAGCAAACATAACAGAATATTAACAGTTGTTAGTTTTGTATGGCAGGTACCATATATAATATTATTTTATGTGCTTTACTTTTGGAAGAATATCTCAAAGTTGTATTGACTTGCTCTATGAGCCACTAATTGATCTCTAAGCTCCTTAAAGGGCAGTATAAAGAAAGGAGCCAGGTCACTTCTATCATTCATGAGTGTCCCCAAGTGAAAACATATCCAGGTTTTGGAGGAGTCCAGAACCTGGTACTGAGAACCCCAGAAGCTATGCTGGTTCCAGAGTGTCTGGGGGAGGGTGGTCACAGCAGGGGGTTGGGAGTCTGAGAGCGTGTGTGTGTGTGTGTGTGTGTGTGTGTGTGTGTGTGTGTGCCATGGACTGAGTGGCTTAAAAAACAGATTTTTGTTTCTCAGTTCTGGAGGCTGGGAAGTCGCAGATCTGTGCCAGCATGGTCAGGTTCTGATTAGAACTCTCTTCTCTGTGGGCAAAGAGAGAAGAGAGAAAGAAAGAGACAGAGAGAGAGAGAGAAAGAGAGAGAAAGAGAGAGAAAGAGAAATTGGAGGGAGCTATTTGTTACAAATCTGCATGGGTGTAGCTCTTCGCCTAAATTGTCTGTTCGGATGACTCAGGTGAGGACCACCCTCGGCCCTGCTGCTGGGGGAGGTCAGGGACAGCCTCCTCATGATGGCCTTGCCACCAGCCAATGATTCAGTTTTTTAAGTGGCATCACAGCAAGGCCCAGTTCATAAAGCAATTCTTCAAGTAGCCCCACTTCTGTTGGGCAGGCCCCAGCTCTCTGCTCACCTGGCCTGGGGTTTTCAAGCCCCTGGGAAGAGTAAAGGAGCCGAATGTCCTTAAGGCAAAGAAATGCAAACTACTCCTGCCCTTGGCCAAGCCTGCAACCATCACAGGGAGGAGGTGAGGTGGGGATGGTGCTGCCCGAAGGTACCTGGGAGGTTCACCAATGTCTTCTTCCCCTTGTGAGGGAACAGCAGCCAGCTGGGAGCAGAGACTGGGGACTCACCCCTCTAGACGGCCAGCCCTCCGCCTCTGGAGGGGAGCCCATGGAGACTCACTTTCCTGCCAGGTTTTTCCTCAGAAAGCATTTGAAATTGGCTCCAGCACCCAAACTCACGGTGATGGAGGCACCCAGGATCAGCTCCAGGTGAGGCCCAGTAGTCTAGCCTGAAAAACATGGAAGGCAGGTGTAACCAAATATCCAGCTCCTACCCACCCTGTCAAAAAAGAATTCAAGAATGTTAGCCCAGACGGGCCACACTTCCTGGTGTGTCCCCTGGATGCCCTGCTTGGGAAACGAACCCCCTGTAATCTCATGAAGTGTGAAGCTGATATTTTCCAATCAGTTAATGTGGCTTTCAGAAGAGTCGCTCTTTCCCTTCCTTAGGGCAATAATTAGCAAAGAGAACCAATTGCCTGTACAGAACACTTAGTCCCTAAACAGCCATACTTCAAAGCCAAGGTTTTGGAGCCAGAATCCAGTCCCGCCACTTGGTAGGAGGCACATTCCTTCAGCTTGCTAAACTTCAGCTTCCTCATCTGTAAAGTGGAAATAATCTTAGTAATGTATTTGCCTGGGTTGCTGTGGGGGAAACGTCCATTTGCTAATCATAAACGTTAGTATTATTATTATTTATGTGGGTGACGGTAGCATTTCTACCCATAAGTTCCTCCCCCTGCCTTCTATCCTCCAGACAGATCTAATTCCTTTGTGACTTGACCCTCCAGTGCTCCAACTGCTTTAATTGATTTGATACCGAGCAGTGAGCTGTATCACCTCTTTGGAGCAATGCAAGCTTCAATCTGGTCCTTGAGACAGTTTCCTGGGTCAGTCGATCTGGGGGGTTCTGAGGTGTGTATCACTGAGTGACAGGACCCTCAATTCTGTAGCTGCCTTCTGGAAAGGGCATCCCCTTCTCCCTCTCTCTCCCCACACCCCTGCCATCTCCAGGGGAGAGTGAAAATTGGGAGTCAGCTCATCCTGAAGGATGGGGCTTGAGAAACGTTCTCTTAGCTCTTGCTTTGGGACAAGGGTCTGTGAGCCGAGAAGGGCTGGTGGTTGGATTGGTCAAGTTCTGTGGAACAAGACAAGTCATTTCTGAGGTGATAAGAGAGACTCATGGGCCTTTACAAAGAGGGAAAAGAAAAGGCCTACTGGCCATTGCGGGGGACAGTGCCCAGGGACCCTCACTAAGCCCCTGACTCACGGTAGGGCTGTCCTCATTAGCATGCCGGCACTCAGGGCCCCTGGGAGCCACACTCGATGGATTATCCGGAGCTAAGAGTAATCCCAAAATCCACGGTCACAGGCTCCAGGAATAAAAGAGAGCTGGGAATTGGGTGGGTAGGGGGAAGGGGTGCTGACTCCCAGACAAGCAAATAATATTCCTATTCTAGTGCAAAGACTCTCAAACTGTTTTCGTTTAAGGACCCCTTTTCACTCTTAAAAATTATTGAGGACCCCAAAGAACTTTTGATTTATGTGGGTTATAGCTGATATTTTGATTTATTGATATTTACTGTATTCAAAATTAAAACTGAGAAATGTTTAAAATGTTTATTCATGTATTTTTAAAATCACCATACTAAGCCCATTACATGTTAGCATACATAGCATGTTTTTATGAGAAATAGCTGTATTTTCCAAAGCGGAAAAAAATCAATGAGAAGAGTGGCATTGTTTTGCATTTTTGCAAATCCCTTTAAGTGTCTGGCTTAATAGAAGACAGCTGGATTCTTGTCTCTGCTTCTGTATTCAGTCTTTTGTGATATAAGACATTATGGAGCTTCTGGAAAACACCAAGGTGCACTCCTGAGAGAATGAGAGTGAAAAAGACAAATCGTATCTTAGTATTATTTTGAAAATAATTTTGACCCAGGGGTCTCCAAACCATACTTTGAGAACTATTGTTCTAGTGAACAATGGAAATAACCCTTCTAAGGTTCCAGAAGCATCTTTTAATTTTGTAGCTTGTCCCCTCTTTCCTCTCTACCTACCCCTAGTCTGTATCTTAGCCTTTTCACAGAATAAAAACCCTACCAATGTTCCAGGCACTCTGCTAAATGTTATAGAGACACAAAGAAGAAAGAGCCAAAAGCTGGGGCTGGAGTTCAGCTCTGTGTCGCCCTAGGCTCAGAGGTTGCGGTGCTCAGCCTACAAGTGAAGGAGAAACCTTGGGTCCTTCCAGGGTGGACCGGAGGGAGACACACACAACACGGTTAAAGAGCCTATCAGTGCTGCCGGTGATGTGCTGTGTGTGCTGAAGCAATCAGAGAAGTCTTCATGGAGAAGGCGGGATTAAGAGTCTAATATGAGGGACTTCCCTGACGGCACAGTGTTTAAGAATCTGCCTGCCAATGCAGGGGACACGGGTTCGATCCCTGGTCCAGGAAGATCCCACATGCTGCGGAGCAACTAAGCCCGTGGGCCACAACTACTGAGCCTGAGCTCTAGAGCCCGCGAGCCACAACTACTGAGCCCACGTGCCCCAACTACTGAAGCCAGCGCGCCTAGAGCCCGTGCTGCACAACAGGAGAGGCCACCGCAATGAGAAGCCTGCGCACCGCAACCAAGAGTAGCCCCCACTCGCCGCAACTAGAGAAAGCCGCCCGTGTGCAACAACGAAGACCCAAAGCAGCCAAAAAAAAAAAAAAAAAAAAAAAAAAAAAGTCTAATACGATCTTCCTGGCACCTTAGAGCCTGAGAGAAGGGCAGGGCTGAGTGGTAGTGAAGTTGAGAGAGATAAAGGAGACTAGCCTGATGGATAAGGGTGCTAGGAGAGAAAGCATAGCTTATGGCAAAGGGAACAAGAAGCTGCAGGTCAAAAGCGGGGCTCCTGCATGCGGGGCCCTGCATGGGCCTGGCCACTTTCTCCAGGGTGCAAACTGTGAGCTATTGTGGATCGGCGGAGCATCGCTGGGACCCCCTGTAACAGCTCCCCAAATGCTGCCCTGCCATTAAAATCTGGGCTGTGAGGTCTCTCAGGACCCCACTGTGAGGTTGGGTCCCTCAGCCCTGGGTTCTGGAGGCCACATGCCCTCAGGGGCCCACTTGGGGCTTTCTCACCTTCCTCTCTGACCCAGTTAGCTAAGTCCCTGGCTAGTACCAGCCTCCTGGTTTCTGCATTTAAGGCCAGCATTCTTTCCATTGCACTACTCACTTCCCTGGATAGCTATGGAAATAGAGAGAAAAGAAAGAAAGAGAGAAAGAAAGAAAGAAAAAGAGAGAGGGAGGGAGGGAGGAAGGAAGGAAGAAAAAAGAAAGAAAGGAAGGAAGAAAGAAAGGAGGGAGGGAGGGAAGGAAGGAAGGAAAGGGGGAAGGAAGGGAGGGAGGGAGGAAAGGAGGGAGGGAGGGAGGGAGGAAAGGAGGGAGAAAGAAAAGGGGAGAGAGAGAGGGAAGGAGGAAGGAAGGAAGGAAGGAGAGGAAAAGAAATGATGCATTTAGACAAGAATAATCTTTAAGTCCTTTCTGGCTCCGGAGTTTGGCAAATCTTGTTTAAAATGTGCTAAATGCCTGCCCAGTACTCTGGCAAAACTCTTGTTCATCACGTCCTAGTGAAGTGTGTGGAGACAAGGCAGCTCCCTGGTGGACCTTCCCCTGCATCATCCTCCAGAAGAGCGAGACACCAGAGATGCAGCTAACGCTATAGCATTTTTTGAAGATGCAGCTGGGAAAAGCTTGAACACTTCTCTATAATGACACAAGAACCAGAAAACGAGAAGCTTCCTTACCTTGGTGAGACTGTAAACCTCTCCCTCATTGTCCTTTCTCTTTCGGCTGCTTCATCCTCGCGTCCCCAAGAGTCAGGCATGACCCCCGGCTGGAGAGAAGGACCCATATTGCCCTCTTCATATCTCCTGGTACAAGGCCCAGGGCCACGTATTATCAAATGGGTAGTCAGTGGTACATAAAGGAGTACAATCATGTAGTATAGGTAAGAGTAATGGGATCAGGCAAGTGCGGGGATGTGGAGGATTAATGAATTAGGGACCAAACTGGAGTGGATGGAGAGCCTCAAGAAGGCCGGAATGAAGCTAATTGAAGATCTGCTTCCCATAAATCAACTGCCTGCCCCTGAAGACTCAAGTCTGTGTGGACCATAATATGCAGATTGGCGGGAGAGCCATCCTCCTCGCAGGCTGGAGAGAGCCACTGTTTCGTGGAGCAACGTAAGACAGAGCAGCTTAAAGGGGAAATAGATCAAACGGAACAGTGGGGGCCATTTGCTTTCTACCTTGTTCCTCTTTCTCCAGGTTCTGTGGTCTCTGATTAGCTCTGTGACTTGCTGGGTGATTTAACAGATCTCCTTTTTTAAACTTACGGACAAGGAAGCTCCAAACTTCCAATAAACCAGCTGTAGAAAGCCAGCCAGGACCAAAGGAGGGAGCCACAAGGGGGTCTGTGAAAGCGCAGCTCTCTGGGGAAGCTGCAAAGATTTGTGCGTTACTCATTCTCTTTCCAGATGCTTCCTGCTGCCCTCTGGCAGCCCTGACTTACCCCAGAAGGCAGTAGGACTTCGGCCAGAGGAGGGAGATGGGGTACAACCTGGATGGGAGGCAGGAACAATGGCCTGAGCCTTGGTCATTGTTAGGAGCCCAAACCCTGGGAGAGGGGCCAGGCCATGTTGGGGAGAGGCCCCCAGTCGCGAGCCCAAGTTGCTGGAGGACTCGCTTGTTCTTATGCCCATCAGATGCTTTTACAAAGGAGACCTGGGTCCAGGGGAGAGCCTTGACTTGCTGGGGTGGAGCCGATTCTCCTGTGCACACCCACCTCCTTCCATACATGCATGATCCTTCAACTGCTGTTCTGCGGGAGAGATGATGCCAAACGTTGCTCTTGGTGTGGGGAAACAGGCCTCCTCATACACTGCTGTAGCAGTGGAGATTGGTGACCTTTGGGGGTATATATGATAAAGCCTTCAACAAGTATATGCTCTATCTGGGCAGCTGCATTTCTTGGAATGTATTGACAGGAAATAACCAAATCATGTCCACAGGTGAAACTACAATGCTCTGCTTATTGCACTGTTGTTTATAACAGCACCAGAACTCTGGAGAAGCCCTAATCACCCACTGATGGGGTAGGTTCATAAATGAAGGTACAGTCATGCCTTGGAGTAGTATGCAACCATTCCAGATGATGCTGTGGGCATATATATATCACCAGGGACATATATTCACAATATATTTTTAGATGTTAAGTGGCAGGTTACAAAAGAGCATTGCATACTATGATTCCATTTTTTTTTTTTTTGGTAAATAAATATCACATATATGAATGACAAAGGTCTAAAAGGATATATATCAAAATGTTGACAGTGGTCATCCAGCAAGAGGGGTCTCAGGGGGTTCTTTTCTTTTTCCTTAATTGAACTTTCTAAATTTTGTATAATGGGTATATACTTGAGCAAATTTTTTAAAGGCTAAGGTGGAGGAAACTGGGTTTGTGACTGAGGGTGAGCCAAGTATGGTTCTGTTACCAGTCAGGCTCTAGCTTGCCTGTTTCTGATTGTCAAATCCAGCAAAGCAGGACAGACACCACTTTCCAGAAAGATCTTCAGGAGACAAAATCTCCTAACACAGCACAGGCAGCTCTGGGAGAGGGTCAAGCCCAACTCGAGAAAGCCTTCAGGGTATATTCAGGGTCTCAGAGCCCCCCTATTCTTCCTCCTAGAAAGAGAAAAAGCCCACCAGGGCAGGGGTCCTGAAATCACTTGCCCCACTGCCCTCAGGGGAAGCCCTCTCAGCTTCTCATCATGCTACCCAGGTAATGCGTAGGTGGCATGTGAGAACAGCAGGTGGTAAAAGAGAATAAATTGCATAACCTGAATTTGTCTGATGTTCCAGTAGAGAAAGTCTTCTGATGAAGATTTTCATCAGAAGCATTAAAAGTTTCTGAATACAAAAAAAAAAAAACAAACCTACATTTTTTTTCCCCCCGTGTCTGTCTCTTAACTTTTTTATTCCTCCATCAAGGAGTAAGGAAGACAGACATCTCTAAGGCATCCCACCTTTTTACTTGTGTTAATTTAGGTAACATGTGGGATAAAATTATTGGTGAAACAAATTAATAGTTACCTTCCACATACATTGCACATTTCAGGTCTGTGTCTCCTAAGCATATTGCAGTAGATACCTCCTCCCTCTCTGAGATTCTTTCTCCCACCTCCAATTTTATTGAGATTTAACCCTGTATTAGTTTTAGGTATATGACATAATGATTTTATATATATATTTTATATATATATATATATATATATATATATATATATAGTGAAATGATCACCACAATAGTTTAGTTAACATCCATCACCTCACATAGTTACACATTTTGTGTGAGTGTGTGATGAGACCTTTTAAGAGCTACCCTCCACAAATAAGTGAGGTCATACGGTATTTGTCTTTTTCTGTCTGACCCTCTCTGAGATTCTGATGGATTAAATAGCAGCTCAAGAATCAGCAGCCAAGTGTGAAACAAAATACAGCTTTAAGAGTGTCTGAGGCAATACTCGATACCCCCCCAGTAGGGCTCTGATAACAGCAGGGCTGGAGAACTGGTTTAGGTTTCAGATCAAAGTGGCAACTGCTCTTCCTTTTCCCCCGGAACCTAAGAGTGCAGTGCTAGGAAAGGTCAATTTGAAGCACATTTGTAGAGAAAAAAGAGCAGGACAAAACAGTTAATGTGCCAGGGCTGCTAATGCCCAAGTGATAAGCTGACTGGGTATCCCAGACCCCACGGCCACGCTGATGTGAAGCAGGAAGTAAAAGAGGAAGTGGGTAGGTGTCCATGAGCCTTTCATGTACGGTGACTGCCAGGCTCTAAGAGCTTCCCCTCCTCCTGTGGGGAGAGAACCTGTACAGTGAGCACGAAGATCCCCCCACACCCTCTGGGTGGGAAGAGAGCTCAGAGATGTTCCGTCCTCGCTGCAGACAGAGGCAGAGGCGTGGAGGGCAGAGGGGAGAAGTTTCCTCTCTTGCCAGCAGGGCCACGCCTGAAACGGCTGAAGCTTGCCTTGAGACGTGACCTCATTCAGCCCCACCTTGGGTCCAGACCGTCCCGAATCTCTGCTGTTCTGAGGTTTGTCTGCCTGGCCTCGGAGAGACCTTGCAGAGGTCAGCTTCCTGCCTGGAGATGCCTCAGCCTTGTTCCTCCATCTCCCTAGATTGACCCGTCTGTGCCATAGGAATGCTGAAATCGCTCCCTGGAACACCCTCAAGCCACTCGAGACCTCCCTGAAGGAGACAGCAGTCCTTTGTTGCCAATTCTGTTCCTCCTCCTGAGGGGCTACTGAAAGACAGCAGGGATTTCAGACAGGAGAGGACGGCTTGGGCCAGAGGTTGGGCTGAACTTTTCTTCCCAGAAGACAGACCTAAACCCCCAAATTAAGCTTCATTAATGACTTGTCCACTCTCTCCTTTACACAATGAGGCAACATGGAAGATTAAATAAGGATCCCTAATACCATCCAGTTTCCTCATATTTCAGAATATGGCCTGAGGTATGACATGACTAAAGATAACTGTTCCCTTTTGTGGGCACTGAGTTCTGCCCACAGGTCCTCGGAAGGAGCAGGTTTAGATGGCCGTGACTTGCCTTATCTTACCCTCCCCTCCCTCCAGCTGCAGCTGATTGGACCAGGGACGGCACTTGACTTAAGAGAAGCTCATTCAAGCTGGTGAGCTCAGCCTATCAGGGGCTCCCTTGCCTATGCAAACTAGGAGTATTTGGGAGTGGGCATTTGAGATAAAGCCCATGTAGAATGGGAGTTGGAATTAATGCCAGGGCAGATTCGAGCCACATGCAAGCCAGAAATAGAGGGGAGTTAGGGGGGTGGGGGAAGCAGAGCAAGATGGTCTGCAAAGAGAATAAAGCAGACTGGGAGAGAGAAACTAAGGATAAGAAAAAGTGGGAAGGGAGGGAAGGAGGAGGGAAAGAGGGAAAGACAGGTGCAGAGAGATGGAGAAACAGAGGGCTGGGTAGGGTGGGGGAGGGAAACTGTGGCTCCCCACGGCTTCCTCCTCACCAGCTTCAGTTTCAAGAGGCCTGAATTTCCTTTATTTCTATAAGATGCTTCCATATCCTTTCAGTGATCAGCCCTCTCTTTAAGTTTCTCTCTCTCGCAGCCACTGAGCACTGATCCCAACCCTGACCTCGCCATTGTAGCAGGAGGGGCTCCTGGAGAGGGCTGGAACCTGCCATTGGGCCTGTCTTGTGAGTGGAACAGACACTTGAGGACAGAGCCATTTGCAGGGACTAAATGAAACCATGGGCAGGTTACACATGGAAGTCTGGGCAGATGAGCAATTGGCATCTGAAAAGAGAATTGGCAGACGACTGGGTGTTTGGGCTGAGAGACAAGAAATGGCAGGAAGGGAGAAGGAAACTGGCCAAGTCAAAGCAGGTTCTAGTTCTGAAACACTGGAAGGAGACTCACCGGAGTGGATCCCATAACCTGAACTGGGAGCCAAGATGGGCTAAGATCTTGGGCCTTATCCTCTAAAGACAGGAAAAGAAGATCTCTCAAAAAATGATAAAGAACATCTTTGTAAGTGTTTCCAAAAGCCCCACACAGTTTGTTTTTATGTAAAGGAGTTGCTATCACCAAACCACTTCCTGCAAGCTTTGGAAAACTCCAACTCCAAAGTGCCTGGGGCCTCTGTCTCCCTCCACGAATCACTTATCCTATTCATGGTCAATCCTCATTATTCATAGGTGTTATGTTCTATAAAGTCACCGTAAGCACTGAATTCACAAATACTGAGCCATTGCTACTAGGGGATATAAGGGGTTAGGCTCCTGTGAGCCTCTGCTCACATTTTCATCAGTTGGTTGGTACCACATAACCTTGGTTTATGTGGTTCTATTCAAAGATACCCTATTTATTTATTTATTTGTTACTGAAGTATAGTTATCCTTGATTTACAATGTTATGTTATGGTGATTCATTAACATTGAACTCATGGCCAATAGCACCATAACTCACACTAGAGAGTTAGAA
This sequence comes from Physeter macrocephalus, assembly GCF_002837175.3. NCBI lineage: Eukaryota > Metazoa > Chordata > Mammalia > Artiodactyla > Physeteridae > Physeter > Physeter macrocephalus. Next base: position 61,378,776 of record NC_041225.1, read on the forward strand.
CGCTAGAGAGCCCAACTCAACATCCATGACACCTGCGAACTTCCCATTCTTCTGAGCCTTGCTACACACTATTTCTGCCCCTCTGAGTATCATTTCCAACCCTCCCTTCCCAACACCCTTTCTACAACTTGTGGAACCCCCAAATTCCCTGACACCAGGTGAACATACCCATTTTTCAAGCTCAGATCCGGCACCACCTACTTGGGGAAGCTTTTGCTGAAAACCCAGGTAGACTTAGGTTCTCCCTCACAAGTCCTTGCTGTATTATCACTGAACCCTTATCACACTGGTGGTGTCATTGTTTATGGGTACCCCTCCTCAAAATGACAAGAGCTCTTTGGGGGAAGAGAGTATTATTCCTTATTAATTGTTAGAGCCACAGAGCCTAGCACAGTACCTGGCTCCTAATAGTTACTCGGTAAATATCTGATGAAAGAATCAGAGAATCAGGCAGGAAGCCCAGTTACAAAAGCCTATCCTGGGCTAGTAGCAACTGGAGACTTTCTCTGACTCTCTGCAACTTTACCTACTAACGATCAGACTTGCTCCTATCCGAGGCTGAGCTTACAGGGAGGGATCTAGCCCAGAAGAGGCAAGTGAAGCCCAGGCAGGGCCTGGAAGTGTTCATCATTGTAGACAGGTGAGCACAGGTAACCACTAACTTTCAGTGGAGGAGCATCCATGGCCACTCACAGCGTGGACAGCCAAGTTCCAGGCCTCAGATGGTCAGCTGAGCTGGTGAGGTGTCAGGGAGGTGTTCCAGCTGGAAACAGAAGGAGATGCATGTGTACAACTGCACTTACTTACATAAAAGTGCTGAGGAATAATTTGCTTCATTAACATGACACCAAAACTTCTAATTGTAACACTGGGTCAATTAAATAGCTTAGACAACAAGCCATGCATAAAGAGCATTGCTTTCCTAACTTTCTGTCTCCGTCTTTTTATTAATTTACCCCCTGGCCTCTGTATTTTAAAAGATGCAGTCCATCAAACAGATGGCATTTTATGTATTTATTTATTTATTTAAAAAATTTCACTGGAGTATAGTCGAGTTACAGTGTTGTGTTAATTTCTGCTGTACAGCAAAGTGATTCAGTTATACATATCTGTTCTTTTTCATATTCTTTTCCATTGTGGTTTATCACAGGATGTTGAATATGGTTCCCTGCGCTATACATTGTTGTTTATCGATTCTATATATAACAGTTTGCATCTGCTAATCCCAAACTCCCGATCCTTCCCTCCCCCACCCCTCCTCCTTGGCAACCACAAGTCTGTTCTCTCTGTCTGTGAGTCTGTTTCTCTTTCATAGATATGTTCATTTGTGTCATATTTTAGATTCCAAGTATAAGTGATATCATATGGTATATGTCTTTCTCTTTCTGACTTACTTGGCTTAGTATGATAACCTCTAGGCCCATCCATGTTGCTGCAAATGGCATTATTTCATTCTTTTTTATGGCTGAATAATATTCCAGTGTGTGTGTGTGTGTGTGTGTGTGTGTGTGTGTGTGTGTGTGTGTGTGTGTATCTTCTTTATATATTCATCTGTTCATGGACATTTAGGTTGTTTCCATGTCTCGGCTATTGTAAATAGTGCTGCTATGAATATTGGGGTGCATGTATCTTTTCGAATTATAGTTTTGTCTGGGTATATGCCCAGGAGTGGGATTGCAGGATCATATTGCAACTCTATTTTTAGTTTCTTGAGGAACCTCCATACTATTTTCCATAGTGGCCGTACCAATTTACATTCCCACCAACAGTGTAGAAGGGTTCCTTTTTCTCCATACCCCCTCCAACATTTGTTAACAAATGACATTTTAAATAACTCCTTTCCCATTGTTATTAAACAGTTAGAACTGCCAATCAAGCTCTGACCACCAAGAAATGCCACGTGGACTTACTCTATTCCAGCCCAAAGTAGACGCTTGATATTTACTCTGCTTGTGATAGTTAAATATATGACTTCTACATGGATTTTACAATATTGAGATAACTTCAGCATACGCTTTATTAAGAGTTTCATTAGCCTCTCTTTGGAAACCTCAGATTGAGAGTAGCTGACATCAACGTCTGAATTCACCAGTGGCTTAACGCTGACTCCTAACGTGAGCCAAAGTGTCAGAAGTTAAATCCGGGAGTGCCAAGGCCCCTATGTATTGGGATCACTGGCTTATGTGTCAGCCTCTCCTACTCTTCTCCCATGGTGAGCATGTTGATGACAAGGGCCTTACTCTGCTCATCTTGGCATGCCTGGTGTCTAGAACATTGCTGGGGACACAGTAGGAGCAGAACAAGTGTTTGTTGAGTGAAAAAATGACTAAGCAAATGAATGACTTACGGGCCCCATTCAAGGCCCTTGATCACTTAGACCACATAGGCCTCACCCTCCTCAACTCCCAGAATACTTCTTACCTTGGCTGGTAGTTCACACTTAGCCACACTTTCACATCACATTTTCCCTTTTATCCTGTGGCCATTTGTCTCCTGGAGTGTACTAACTCTGAGGGGCTAGTCTTGGCTTTCCCCTGTAAGTTCACTAGTTCCTTGTAGGCAGCCTGTACCCTCTACAGCATTCAATAAATATATATTGAGCTCATTAGTCAGTTGGTGTAAATTATGAGGTACCTAAAGGGAACACTCTTCCAGGTGCTGTGGGCCATTCAGGCAGAAGCCATGGCTCCTTCTTATAGGAGCTTGCACAATAAAAAGAGTGAGAAATTGACTAAGAGAATGACCGAAGCCTATTGCAGACAGGAACCCACTTTTTTTTTTTTTTTTTTTTTTGTCTGCGTTGGGTCTTTGTTGCTGCGCGCGGGCTTTCTCTAGTTATGGCGAGCGGGGACTACTCTTCCTTGCGGTGCACGGGCTTCTCACTGCGGTGGCTTCTCTTGTTGCGGAGCACAAGCTCTAGATGCTCAGGCTTCAGTAGTTGTGGCACGTGGGCTCAGTAGTTGTGGCGCACGGGCTTAGTTGCTCCACGGCATGTGGGATCCCTCCGGACCAGAGCTCGAACCCGTGTCCCGTGCGTTGGCAGGCGGATTCTTAACCACTGCGCCACCAGGGAAGTCCCAGGAACCCACCTTTTTAGCTACCCCAAGGCTCAGGAAAGATAGGTGTGTTGGGGTCCAGGGAAAAGCCAGCAGCCAGAGGTGAAAAATCACTGAACAATGCCTGGGAGATGGGTTCATCCAGGCTGCTTGGTATACCTGGGAAAAAGGAAACCTTACTCCAGAATGCATCGCCTGGATGGATCTGCTTTTAGTGCATGCCCCCCAGAGAGTCTCTTCCTCACATGCCTGGAATGTTTGGCCTTGTTATAATAAGAGATTTCCCATCAAGGAAACATTTCAGTCCCTGCTTGATGAGGTTGGTGATCTCTGATTTTGCTCTCTTAAAACACCACCCTCTCACACCTGCATCTACCCCTCCTCCCCCGCAGTCACCAAAGGAAAACCCACCAAGTCACTTGGGTACCAGCTTGTGGCAGCCTTTTAACCCTCCCCTTCCACGTCCTTGCCTTCCTCCTGCCCTGGAAGGGCAGCTGCCGCCCTAGTAGAAATACAGTAGTCAATTTGTGCGGCGGGTACAACGTTTTAGCATACTGAGTGGTCCAAATATTTAAATATCTATGATATAGGAAGCGTGGAGAACATTAAAAACCACTTTCTCCCTGCTGATTGCAAGAGAGGAAGTACACACAGTCCCTGTTCTCCTGCACGTTTGCAAAACTGCTGGCCTAATCATATTGCCTATGTAAAGCACCTCTCCCGCCTCCTCTAGTCCGGTTTTAGGTTGCATTTACTGTAAACAAAGATGTATTTTGGGGGGGCGGTTGGATTGAGTTTATTGTTTATGTAAATCTCTTAGAATGTGACATAGCAAGATAGCTTCCTATGTTGCGTTGATCCACATTTTAGGCCAACAGCCAAAGTATTTTATCTTTTCCTTCATTATAGTGATCTTCCAATTAGCCGTGGTCTGTAATACCCTGATTTTGGTGGCAGTGGTTTGGACAGGATTGTTTGATAGTTCTGCTCGAGAGGCAAAATAAGGGGCCTTATTATAGAAGTGCAGAGGTTGTGTGGGAGCTGAGTTCTGTTGCAAAGTTTGCCGATAAGGGGAAAACCGGCCCTTAAGCGTCCATTCTGTTCTGTATATTAACACTTCTAATCTGCACTGCTGATAAAACTGCAAGCCATTTGCCTTTGGAGGAATTAGTTCTGCCTCACTTGTGTAACCAGGCGATGGTGATTAACCTTTAAACTGTCCAATATTCCCAGCAGCCTCCTGCTCCAGATTAGAAACTATTTAGTTATGACCAAGTAAATTAACAACACTCCCTCCTCTGAAGAATGAGATTTGGAAGGTGGGTGCATTTTAAGGTGGAATTGTGTTTTGAATTGGTGAGCCATCCTTCTAAGGTGCTTATTTCCTCCTTGTTGAAGTCGAGGCTGCCACATTGGAGGCAAAGGCTCAGCTGAGGGGTGGGGAGCCGGGAGAAAAGGGAGGGGGACCAGTTGTCCCGGTTGGGTTTGCAGATCTGAGATTTCATGGGCACAAAGGAAACCTGTCTGAGGTTTAGATTTCCTTCCCTGTTATCATCCAGGTTAAGAAAAGGACTTTAGCTCTCCTGCTAGACCCATGCCACGCTCGCGGTGGGATTGAGTGGTTGTTCCTAATGGAAAGACTAAGGAATAAAGAAAGTAGCTCCCTTACCACCCTCCTCTCAATTTCTGCCCGGAGTTGGATGTCAGAAGAAGATGGCAACTAACTTTCATGTTCCAGACCCGGGGATCTGCCCACCGCGATTGCGTCTGCCCAGCTGAACTGCAGTCATGCTAACAATCCTGCTTCAGCTCTCGCCTGTCTGCCCATTTCAAACGTGTCATTTATCACTGGAAACATACCCTCAGTGGTGAGGGCCAGGCAATCATGTAATCGTGTCATGCCTGAAATCCCCAAATTGTTGGTCCTCCCTGGATAACAAACAAAATGGAACAACAACCCTCACTACCACCACCCTGCCACCACCCAATCCTGGTAGCAACCTTTTCTGTTTTACTAGTTTCGTATTAGCTGCCTCCTTAAAAACTGCTAATCTAGATACTGCATTAGCAGGTTGTCAGTCAAGCTGCCATCCACGGTGAAGCCTTCTTCATATACCAATTTAAATCATTCATGGTCTTTTCTTTAGCATTATTCAAAAGATCATAATAATTTTCTTGTGCCCACAGCACAAAAAAATCAATTATTTCCCCACAAAGACTTGAAAGTACTTAGCGCGTGCGGCAAGAAAAGCTGAGGGTGATATCAAATTGAAATTGCACTCATTACATACAACACAATTAGTTGCCACTAGCCTGGCCGGGCTTTAATTCTGAATGGCATATCTTTATTATTACAGAAACAAGCATGCAAATGGCATTGTTCAGGATTTGCCGAAATCAATAGGATATAGTGCTGTGTGTTTGGTGGCCACTGTCACTCACGCTGCTGTGGATGTGAGATAATGTGTGTGTTTGAATTAATGAAGGGAGCAGGCAACATCATAAGTGACACCCAAATAAAAGAAATGGGTACATGATATTTGTAATTATTCTACTTGTGTTTTTGTTGTAAATACTTGTGCTTTTTGTTTTTTAATCAAAGGATTAATTGCATTTTAATAAGGCATTATGATTTGCAGAGCTTTAGTTAATTAAAACTTGTAGTATATAATTATGAAGTGATGCTGAGATTTTCTAAAGATCACCCATATGTTCAGAATATGTATAATTTTTCTGTTAAGCAGTTGCAATCTCTCCCCCCGCCTTTCTCCTTGGCACCTCCCCTGCCAACAGAAGACGTGGATGACTGACATGAAACGGTGGTGAATCGACCATTCCAGGTGGATTTCTCTGAGTGGCAACTAGAACCCAGTTTAGGTTATTGCACAAATTAAAATGACTGTGAAGCAACACTCACGTGATAAACTGTGGCAGAAAACTTTCTCGTCGGCACTTGCTTTCCAGTTAATCTTCCCAAGGTGCAGCACTGTAGAGGTCTGGAGAGTTGATGTGAGTTTTAAGCGCAAACGTTGTGATTCTAGATCTGGGTGAGGTGGTGCCACTGAGAGTTAGACCCCGGCTGGTTCCCCAGGGGCTACGACCCAATCCCAGGGGAGCCATGGAGCCCCGCCCTCGTCCTCCGAGACACACACAAGAACTTACTGGGGAGGGGTGGGACGGGCAGAGGGGATGCTGCATGACACAGGAGCTTGGAATTCCCGAGTGTTATCATATTAGTAATTCACAGTGGAATCCAGCCCAGAGACGTGTAATCGCGTTTCCTGTAGGTGTGTATTATGTGAAGGCTGATGGATTAATTGCTAGATAGATGGAATAGAGCTAAGGTAAAACATTATTAAAAAGTTTTAAAATCTTAATGTAACATTTTGAAGTTTGCTTCGGGGAATTTTTTCATTTCAGTCTCCTAGTTTTCCATCCTCTCTTGGATCAGGAGTCTTCGTTGTCTTCACAGAAGGAGGGATCTATTTGCTGAGAGCTTAGGATGTGCTTTGTGGAGGCCATGTGGACCTGTGATGGTGGACAGATGCAGGAGCTAGTGGCGGGGCCCCGTGTGGCCAGTGGTACGATGGGATGAGCTGACTTCACAAGGCTGGACTCCATTTACCCTTTGAGACCAGTGTTGGCTGGGCACCCAAGGGCTAATTTTTCTCTCCCTCTAAAGACCCAGAGGCTGCAACAAGGAGTGTCAAGATTCCCCAGTCCCCCCAAAGTAACGTGAAGAAGGATGATGTTGAAGGCAAGAGAATTCTACAGTGTTCGTGCTCCAAACCTGGTTTTCCAGGAGACCCTCAATGGTGCTCTGAGTAGGGTGGCCCAAAGCTGATTTAAAATCTAATATTATTGGGTTGGTCATGGCTTCCTATTTTAACTCTGAAAACCTAGAGCTTGAAAAGGTGGCTCATTCAAAGCTTGCTAACATATTTGCTCAGCAGCACAATGATGTGTGATGGAAAATAAACTCTGGTGGCTTGTTCATCCTATCAGCCGCGGCCTGCAGCAGGGAAAGAATGAGGGAAGGTCAGTCAATTATGTGTGGTAATCACCGTAAGCATATTATCTGAGACACAGATGTCTTCTATGACCCCACACGACATGGCTATTAACCTCGGAGCAATATAAAAATGTCGTGGGCTTGCGGGGAGGAGTGGAGGTAAGCCAGACTTTCTGTCTAGCCTTGTCCACAGGCTCAGGAGAAAAAAAAAGAAAGTCGTGGACATGAAGACTGTTTGCAGGAACCCAGCCAACAATCTGACCCCTGCTTACCGAGGCCAGATCCTCATCCCCTTCCTTCCCGAGACCTTGCTGGAGGCCTAGTCAGCTGAGGAAGGACTTGCCTCATCTGAAAACAAGGCCAACAAATTGACTCGGGAGATACCGAGGACACACGATGGCCCTGGGATGCTACTTTCTGTTCACCAGAGGAGAGGAGAGAGGGAAAAGCAATTTGGGTGTTGGTATGGGGCTTTAAATAAGTTGACCTCCAGTCTTGGATGGTAGTGGGCAGGGAAGACAATGGGGTCACCCAGGCATGTTGGGGGACCCAGCTGGGTTACCCAGGGCACCCGGACTGATGGAAGTCAAGGTTGTTATACCTACCAGGTTTTTACCCCCAAGTACAGACGGGATTCTGGCATCTCCCTGGAGAAGTTCGGCCAGAGCCTCCTTGTACGGGGCTGGGCACAAGGGTGATGTTCAAAGAAAGCAGTCGATGGGTTGTTAACTGGTCCGGGGTGGACACACACACTTAGGGAAGCACCTGCCCTGTGAAACACCCTGGACTGGACCTTGTGGATTCAAAGTTAAATAAGCTAGTTCCTGCCCTCCAGGAGCTGATGGTCCAGGGTAGGGGGTGAGGATGGGGGGAACCTTGAACTGGAATAAGTGCTGCCCTCATTTCCAAACATGTTAGGGCTGCTGGAGTAGGTCTACAGAAAGGGTTCCATGTGGGAGTGAAGAAGGGACTGTTCTAGGGGCTTGGAAGTTTTTCCCAGAGGAAGTGCCAATAATAACAACTGTCTTTGGAGGAACTTACCAGGAGCCGGGAGCTGTCCTGGGCACTGTCCCTACCTGTGGTCTGATTCTCACCACCCTGTAAGCAGCCCCGGACCTATCGTGAACTTGAGAATCAGAAGGGTAAGGCTACTACTTCCGAAGGTCTCACAACTGGTTAGAGCTGAGACGGAATTCGGACCCAGTTGACTCCAAACTCCACTAAAAAAGAGGATGTATTTGCCTGGCAGGCGAGAGGGACAGCATTTCCGATTAATGGAGAAGTGTAAACAAGGGTGCGAGGTGCATCCAGGCAGTGCAGCGACAGTGGGGCTGGGAGCAGGTGGAAGGTGCATGACCAGGGAGCCAGGCAGACCCCGTCCCAGGGCCTGGTGGCCCAGGCCACAGGGTTTGGCTTCATCCCGTCAACAACAGAAGGACAGTATGATCAGATGTGTGTTTCTGGAAGGTTTCTCTTAGACTTGCGGGGCGAATGGATTGGAGAGGCTGAAGATTAGAGACCTGAAGCCAGTTGGGGAATTATTACAGCAAGTCCAGGTACAGGATGGTGATGCAAGATGACGATGGAGAGGAAGGGATAACTATCCCGGGTGTTAGAGGGGGACCAGGAGGACTTGGCAGCTGAAGGAAAGTGATGGTGAGGGAAAGGGAAGAGCCCAGGACTACCTCACTCCCTCACAACAACTTCTTACATGTCTACAGTCCGACACTGCTTTCACCTGCTTTTAGGATGAAGACACTAGGGTTTGAAAAGATTAAGTCACTTGCCCGAAGTCAACAGTCCCTATTTTATCCTAGCCACGTTTGGAACCCACTTTCTGGCTCTGTAGCCAGGGCTCTCACTGTTGTCCACTGCGTGTGTGTGCGCAGTGGTGGGTGGGGACTGGGTAGTGATTTGCTCCTTCAGGATGCTTCAGTCCATGCTCACCTCTTCCGTGTGTCTCCTCCCCTCTTTCCTTGCCCTAAACTTTTTCCAGTGAAAAAGAAGTTTAGTGACTATTATGAAAATTGCACCGGTAACCGCAGCAACTTTTATATTTTTAAGCCGTTATGAGAAGGTGATTGTACCAAATGAGCTACAGAAGAGATAGTGTTGCAAGGATTAGAAAAACAAAACGCCAAAACCTTAGAGCAGCTTAATCTAACAGGTACTCGTGCCGCCTGTTTTAGTGGGTGCCACACAATTGTGGTGAACGTGACTAATAAATGACCTTATTAAGTATTATCTTACAAAGTCGCAGCAGACACGGTTGGGTGTCTTTTCAGCATCCTCTCTGACCCCCACCTTCCTAACAGAGCCTATTTCCTAACAGAGCCTTTCTTGTTCCGGTTCGACCTACTTCATGTGGTCTTCAACTTCAGGGGACGCTGGCTCTGGTCCCAGCTCCAAAGGGCAAGTCGTGATTGGTCCAAGATGGGCCTGATGGTCCCCCTAGACATGGGCGGGTGATGTAACTCTGGAGAGTGAAATGTGGATGGATGTGCTGCGAGTGTTCTGGGAAATGTTTCCTCTCTCCTAAGGAAACCCATTCCTCCCCAGGAAGAAATGGTCTCTCTTCCCTCTATATTTTGTCATGTCTGGATGTGATGTGTCCAGTTGCAGCAACCATCATGTGACCATGAGGAGAGCCAGATACTCACCCAGAAATGGCCGGGGAGAAAGATGGAAATGGCTCTGGGTCCTCCATGATGTCACTGAGCCACTGATCACACGCTACCTAAGGCCTGCAAAGGCCTTATCTCTGGCCTTTGTGTGATCATTTTAAACTTCCTTACAGTAGAAGTCGGTTATTTTCTTTTTAAAAAAATTTATGGTAAAATATACGTAACCTGAAATTTACCATTTTAACCATTTCTAAGTGTACAGTTCAGCGGCATTAAGTACATTCACATTGTTGTACAGCCATTACCACCATCATCTCCAGAACGTTCATCTTCCCAAATGGAAACTCTGGACCCATTAAACACGAGCTCCCCATCCCCCCTCCCTCCAGCCCCAGGCGGCCACCATGCTACTTTCTGGTTCAATGAATTTGACTGCTCTAGGAACCTCATGTAATGGAATCTATGGTGCGGCTTATTTCACTTAGCATAATGTCCTCAAGGTTCATCCTCGGTGTACGTGTAAGTCATTTTGAAATAAAGTTTCTGATACTTGCAGCCGAAGGCATCTCAGGTTATAAACCTGTTAAAACAAGGTTCAAGTTTTGTCTTGGCCTCATCGATTCTCAGGTGTAATGGTTAGCAGTATGGACTCTAGAGGCCAAACCTCTGATTTTAAATCCTCACTTTACCACTAATTGTGTGACCTTAGAAAACATGCTTACCTCTCTGTACTTCAGTCCTTCCAGCTATAATATTACCTCCTGCATAGGACTGCTGGAGGATTAAATGAGTTATTACATATAAAGCTCTTAAAAGGGTCTCTGGCACACATAATTCTTATCATCATTACTGTTATTGCTATTATTGGCTATGAGCAGGCAGCAGTTTGGCCAGCTTTCCCTGAATGCCGTGCATGAGATTTCCTGCTCGTAGCCAGCCATTAGTAGACAGATTATGGGGTATGTTTCTTCTCCTCTGCCTGGAATGAAGGGTCAGGGTCCTCCCCAGTCCTTCTTGGTCTTTCTCTTGCTTAGGTCTTCCTGCTCCCATCTGAGCAGCATGTCCCACTTCCTCCTGACCCAAGGTCAATTCTAGAAAGACCAACTCCAAGGTCCCAGAACCTAAAGGCCCAGAGGCAGCTGGTGCTATGGGCCAGAAGACCAAGGGTGGGCAGTCGGGCAGCCAGATCACTCCTCCGAGAGTCCTGGGCTCAAGGAGGGAGGTACCTGAGGGATGGTGTATGACTCTGGGTAGCATGGATCAGAAAGGATAAGGTAAGCCTGGTCCCTTGATTCACTGTGTGGGAACCTGAGGAGGTGATGGGCAGCAAGGATCTGGTGGGCAAACTGAGGGAGGGACCAGCAGGCACAGAAAGCTCCAGAGACCAGGAAGCTTCTACCCCAGCAGTTCTGGGGAAGGAGTGTAGCAGCCCCTGCTCTAAACCCCAGTGTTGTCACTACAGAGGAGCTTTGGATGTGACTAAGGAAGGAGCAGAGAGGAAGAAGATGGCTTGAAAGCATAGAGTGTGGGAGTCAAAGAATCAACTCTGGAGATAGGAGAGAGAGAGAGAGAGAGAGAGAGAGAGAGTGTGTGTGTGTGTGTGTGTGTGTGTGTGTGTGTGTAATGTGTCTTAATTTCCACATCTGCATCAAAGGGAGGTAGGAAAATGCCTGTCTTTCTGACATTATGAAGATCTTGTCCAGAACAAATGAAATATATAGTTGATAACACGGTATTATATATCGACTATAGTTGATTACACTATTATATAATTAAAAATAAAAAGAACAAATGAAATAATGCCTATGCTTTGAAAAGAATAAAGCCTTCAGGCTAAATTGTTATTAGTGTGCCTTTTCAAGATGTCATTTGACCTGACCTCATGGTGACAGAAGGAAATTTTCACTCATGGCATGATGAGAACAAAACCTTGGCTGTGCCCCATTTTGCTGCTAATGAAAGGAGGCCAAAAAGACATTTGAGGAGACCCAAATGTCGGTTCCCAACTACCACCTTTACAGAAAGGCTCATGTCTGCAGGGTAAGTCCTGCAGGTGCTAGGTGGGACTGAAACTCTCAGGAAACCCTTCTGGACAGAAGGGAACAGACTCAGATTTTTATTAGCGGGAGGAGAGCTGAGGAGGACTAGAGTCCCTAGAAGCAAGGAGGCTGCCTGATAAACTGTATATCTGGCGGAGGGACAGGAAGGAGATAAAAGATTTTAAAAATGTAATAGAAGATTTGCTTACACTTCTTGGACTGGTAATTAAATTTATTTATAGTTATGGAAAATTTGGGGAAAGGAGGAAAAGCAATTTAAATGCAGAGTTTTCACAGGGCGGCTGCAAATGGCTTGCTTTAACGCGCCTCTGAAGGTTAACAGAATGGAAGGGAGGTCAGACTGAAGTGCATATGATAAGTGACAAGTGTTAACATGGCAAATCATGTATTTAAAATTACTCTGAGCTTTATCAAATGTTTCCTCTCAAAAATAAACTATCCTGGAAGGAAAGGTTAACTGAGAAAAGAGTATTACTCTAATGTTTCCGTGATGACCGGGGGGAAGGGAAAAGGGTTCTGTAATGTAGGAGAAGCGGTGATAAATATAAATAGGTTGTCATGGTATTAAGAGTAAAGAAACATGAATGTTCCAAACTTACACTGCACTGGGAGAAAAGGCAAGAAACTGTTCCCTTTGCTCTTCGTCTTCCTTGTCTCCATGAGCCGAGCAGCTTCCCAGCCCAGTGGAAAGGAGACACCGACAGATGTGCTGTTGATGACAGAGTAACAGCCAGTGCTGCCAGAGCTGTAACTAGCCACGGTCAGCCTTGACCATCAAGAGGTATCCGTAGAATTCTCTGAAATCCTCCATCCACCACTCCTTCACCTGCTCTCCATTTCTCACAAGTCTTCTCTCTGACCCTGCCTGGTTGAATAAATCATTGTTCTTACATGCAGCACTTTGAAACAATCTCCAAGGTGTATCTGCAAGTGGAAAAAGCGAAGTGCATTATATTCAGCAACATGGAGAGGTCTTAAAAATGTAATATTGGGGGAAAAAAAAGAGCAAGACACAAAAGAATGTATACAGTATGATTCCATTAACATAAAGTTTAAAAACAGGCAAAGCTGAACTTTACTGTTTAGAGATGCGTTCAGAGGAGGCAAAACTATAGAGAAAAACAAGGAAATGGATACCACAAAGTCAAGATAATGTTTCCCTCTGCACGGAGGTGGGGATTGGATGGGTAAGGAGAGGCAGACGCGAGGGTCTGGAGTGCTGGCAGCGTTCTGTTTCTTGATCTGAGTGGTGGCTACACAGGTGTACACTTTAGAGTTATTAACTCTCTCTATTTATGTTTTTTTTCATTTTCTATATGCATATTATTTTCCCCCAACAATTTCTTTTTCACAAAATCTAGGTACGAAACTGTGTGTATAGTATACACACAGTACCTTATTTTCAGAAATAAGATACATATATGTACAAGGCAAATACTAATCAAAATAACTATTCATATCAGACAAAATATAATTTAAGGCAAAAGGCAAAAATGCAGATGAAGTGAGACATTACATGATCAATAGAACAATTAACAAATAAGGCATGATTATCATGAAATTGTATGTGCCTAAGAAGATAGTCTCAAAATATTTAAAGTAAAAACTAACATAATTATAAGGAAAAAAATTAAATAAAAAATTACAGTGGGAGATTTTAGTACACTTCAATCAGATTAATAGATTAAGCAGAAAATATAATATATAAATAATAATATCAGGTAGCAAAAAGAGGACATAAAACTACAGAAGCAGTAGAAATTTTAAAATCATAGAATCATCTATAGACAACTTTATGCCATTACATTTGGAAACTTAGATAAATGGAAAATTATCAAAATGAAAAGCAGAGGCATCCTTCACCAAAAAGTCTACAAATGATAAATGCTGGAGAGGGTGTGGAGAAAAAGGAACCCTCCTACACTGTTGCTGGGAATGTAAATTGATGCAGCCACTATGGAGAACAGTATGGAGGTTCCTTAAAAAATTAAAAATAGAGCTACCATATGATCCTGTAATCCCATTCCTGGGCATATCTCCAGAGAAAAACATGGTCCGAAAGGATACATGCCCCCCAATGTTTATTGCAGCACTATTTACAATAGCCAAGACATGGAAGCAACCTAAATGTCCATCGACAGAGGAATGGATAAAGAAGATGTGGTACATATATACAATGGAATATTACTCAGCCATTAAAAAGAATGAAATAGTGCCATTTGCAGCAACATGGATGGACCTAGAGATTGTCATACTGAGTGAAGTAAGTCAGACAAAGAAAAATATCATATGATATCCCTTATATGCAGAATCTAAAAAGAAACCATACAAATGAACTTATTTACAAAACAGAAACAGACTCACAGACTTAGAGAACAAACTTATGGTTACCAGAGGGGAAGGGTAGGGGGAAGGGATAGTTAGGGAGTTTGGGATCGACATGTACACACTGCTATATTTAAAATGGATAACCAACAAGGACCTACCGTATAGCACAGGGAACTCTGCTCAATGTTATGTGGCAGCCTGGAAGGGAGGGGAGTTTGGGGGAGAATGGATACATATATATGTATGGCTGAGTTGCTTTGCTGTGCACCTGAAAATATCACAACATTGTTAATCGGCTATACTCCAATATAAAATAAAAAGTTTAAAAAAAACTGACTCAAGGAAATTTGCTAACTTTAAGGACCTGTAATCATTATTAAATAAATTAAATCAGAACCTAAATCCATCATCAAAACAAAGTGTTCCAGAGAATAGAAAGTAAGAAAAAACTAACTCGTTTTATACAGCTAGTTAACCTTGGTATTAAACCTGTACAAGGATAGTAGGATAATAGGAAATTGTAAGATGGATAGAAAGAAAGAAAGAAAGTCATATGGCAATGTTATTTATGAATATAGATGTAAAATACTAAATCAAGTCAACTTCAGAAGTGTTTATAAGCATAATATGTCTTGACCAAGTAGGATTTTTCCTAAGAATGTATCACTCAATAGCAGAGGGTATATCAATATTAAGTAACCACTTATCAGATTAAAAGAGAAAAAACTTCTGATAATCTCAGCAGATGCAGAAGATATTCAAAAAAATTTAATACTCTTTCATAACTAAAAAAGAAAAGAAAATGTTATCTAACTAGAAATAGAAGGGACCTGTTTTAATCTGATAAAGAGTGTCAGCCAAAAATCTACAGTCTTACTTAAATTTTGAAGTTTAGCAGGATTTCCTTTGATGTCAAGAAAAAGACATGGATGTATTCTATTGCTCCTCGTAACAAGATTGCACTTGAGGTCCTAAAGATGTAATAACACAAGGAAAAAAATTAGTTGTAAGGAAGGAAAGAGAAAAAAATTATTATTTACAGACATAATTATCTACATGGAAAACCCGAAACCCAAACTTTTAGACCTAAGAGTCTAAGTCTGGGTACAGCACAAACATACAAAAGCACTGGAACTTCTAGACACCAATAATAACCTATTAGGCAAGACTTACTATTCAGTGTAATTCCAAACAAAGTTCCAATAGGATTTTTCACAGACCTTAATCTGACTCTAAGATTTGTGCATTAAAGTAGAAATGCATAGGGCTTCCCTGGTGGCTCAGTGGTTGAGAGTCCGCCTGCCGATGCAGGGGATACGGGTTTGTGCCCTGGTCAGGGAAGATTCCACATGCCGCGGTGCGGCTGGGCCCGTGAGCCATGGCCGCTGAGCCTGCGCATCCGGAGCCTGTGCTCTGCAACGGGAGAGGCCACAACAGTGAGAGGCCCGCGTACAGCAAAAAAAAAAAAAAAAAAAAAAAAAAAAGTAGAAATGCATAATTAACCAACATAAATCTGAAAAAGAAGAAAGATAAAGGATTTGTTTCATAAGCTATCAAGACGTATTTTCAAGTTGGCCACTTCACCAAATGCCAATTTGTCAAATGGCCAATTCAATGAATGGCCAGTTTGCCAAAAGCCAATTTGCTGAAGAATTAATTACACAAATGACTGACTCACAGAATTTGCAAGATGTACTGAGTAGCCACAATGTGTTATAAGCAATTTTCTTGACTTTAGTTATAAGAATTCTAAGCAAGGATATATTCAACATAGTAAATATAGTCAAGGATATATTCAAGACTATATACCTCAAGTATAATCATCATATACTCGTGATATAATTAATGACTTTACAATAACATAATCTTCACTAGTATATTCTTATAAGCGATATATATGAGAAAAGATAAAAATCTATACATGAGTGTATTCAAGACTATATTAAAATATTCAGGAATACATTCTTCATAAACTAACTTTTCGCAGACCAAATATTCCTTCAAATGCTGCTGACAAAAATGTAATTTAGAATATACATATTCTATATAGAGAATATGAGACTATATGAGAAAATAGCCTCAAGAAGAATATTGTCATATTTTAATATATTTATTAATTTATTCTTTAATATATTCAAGAAGCTTATTTCTTAAAATTTTTGAAAAATTAGTTAATATGATAAAGGTTAGATGGATTGACTTAAAAATTGGCTTTCGCAGAGACTACATATTGTGTGATTCCATTTATATGACATGTCTGGAAAAGGCCAATTTGTAGAGACAAAGAACAGATCAGTTGTTGCCTAGAGCTGGAGGGGTGGTGGGTAGGTGTGGGGGTTAATTACAAAATGAAGGAACTTTATGGGACAGTGGAAATGTTCTTAACCTGAATGGTAATGATTGCACAACTCTACAAATTTACTAAAATCACTGAATTGTACATTTGCAGTGGGTGAATTTTAGAGTATGTAAATTATAACTCAATGAAACTGTTAAAAATGGGAAGAAATGGCTTTCAGTAAATTGATTGCCAGCATAATAATCTAGAACTATTATTATAAAAATATAGTAATTAAGACAGTATGGCATTGGTATAGGAGTAGATGGAAAGAACAATGGAGTAAAATAGAAAGCTCAGAAACAGATTCAAATATATGTAGGATCTTGATATACTGCAGAGGCAGTACTGAACAATAAGTGAGGAAAGAATGGACTATTCAATAATTGGTGTTGTACCACTTGGCTAACCATATAAAAACAAAATAAAATTTGATATCCATATTATATCATGCACAAAATTTAACTCCAGATTTATTACAGAGCTAAATATAAAAAATAAAACTTTAGACTTCTGGTTTCTGGTCTGCCTTATAAGAAGCTTAGAAACCTTCACACCATCCTAACAATAAGTACAAAGCTGAACAAAGTGAAAAATCAACAAGTCTTCTTATATCTGTTAGAGAAGTGAAATAACTGGGCAAACAGCTGCCCACAAAGTTGGAGAGACAGACAGATGGATACAGAGAATTACAACATCCCGGAGCAGAAACCACCATGGGAACCAATAACAGGGTAGGAAATCCTAAACAGATTGACAGATTGCTGGAGGCTCAGTGTAGACAAGCCCAAGAAATAGAAGCTCCAGGGAGACCCAGTCACAGAGGGGCCTTCACACTTTTGTGAGTTTTACAACCAAGAGCTCTATGAGGTTCTCATAGTGAATACTGGAGAAAAATCCCCTTGTGCTTCCTGCATAGGGAGGAGAAAAGGAAGCATTTTGAAATACACCAGAGCATTCTGTTCTTTTTAACAAGGCCTGCCCTCAGGAGAACTCTTTTACCAGAGCCTAACCTACTTGGGGGAAGGGAAATACCCAACTCCACCCCACTCTAGACTTCCATGGGGGGAAGGGAAATACACAATCTAGTCCCTTCTGGTCATCTTTTCCCAATGAAGGGAGGAAAAAATTCTGAGAAGCACTGGTGAAGTTCACAGTCCAGGGCCACAGGCTTACCAAAAGACTGAGACCTAATCATAGGACTACAGGATGCATCCCCTCCTCCCACTTCTTACAACTACATTACTAAAGGTTCATTACCCCAGTTCCACTTACCCAGGGCATCATGTGCACCTTTCAACGAAAAATTACAAGGCATACTAAAAGTCAAAAAACAGAGTTTGAAGACACTGGACAAGCATCAGAACCAGAGTCAGATATGGCAGAAACGTTGGAATTATCAGCCAAATTTTTAGAAAATTCTGATTAATATGATAAAGATTATTTTTTAAAAAGTAGATAGCATGCAAGAACAGATGGATAATGTAAGCAAAGAGATGGAAATTCTAAGAAAGAATCAAGATAAAATGTTAGAGACCAAAAACACTAACAGAAATGAAGAATGCCTTTAATGGGCTCATTACTGGTCTGGGACATGGCTGAGGAAAGAGTCTCTGAGCTTGAATATATAACAATAGAAACTTCCAAAACTGAAAAAAAGAAAAAAGACTTGGGGGGGGGGGTGTTGGGCAAAAACCCCAGAATATCTGAGAACTGTGGGACAACTACAAAATGTGTAACATGTGTAATGGGAACACTGGAAGGAGAAGAAAGAGAAAAAGGAACAGAAGCAGTAATTGAAGCAATAATGACTGAAAATTTCCCCAAATTAATGTCAGACACCAAACCACGGATTCAGGAAGCTCAGAGAACAAGCAGGATAAATGCAAAACAAACAAACAAATAAACAAATAAACTACACTTTAGCATATCATATTCAAATTCAGAAAACCAAAGATAAAGAAAAAACCCTAAAAGAGGCCAGAGAGATAAAACACCTTACCTGTAGAGGAGCAAAGGTAAGAGTTATATCATACTTCTCAGAAATAATTTAAGCAAGAAGAAAGTAAAGTGAAAATTTAAAGTGTGGAGAAAAAAATATTCACCAACCTGGAATTCTGTACCCTGCAAAATTACCCTTCAAAAGTGAAGGAGAAATAAGGACTTTCCCAGACAGACAAAAATTGAAGGAATTTGTTGCCAGGAGACCAGTCTTGAAAGAAATGTTAAAAGTTCTTCAGAGAGAAGGAAAAATGATATAGGTCAGAAACTCAGATCTACATTTAAAAAGATTATTGGAGAATGAATAAAGATAAAATAAAAACTTATTTTTCTTAATTTATCTAACAGACAACAGTTTGTTCAAAATAATAATAGCAACAATGTATTTGATTATATATTTATATATGGATTATGTGTATGTATGTGCTTATGTATGCTTATATACGAGTGAAATCAATGACAACAATGATAATGATACAAGGGACAATAGGGAGGACTTGGGAATATTTTGTTATTAGAAGATACTAGCATGATCCATGAAATGGAGTAGTATTGATTGAAAGCAGACTTGGATTAGTTGTAAATGTATATTGCAAACTCTAGGGCAACCACTTAAAAAAGTTTAAAAAGAAATACAATTGATATGCTAAGAAAGGAGAGAAAATGGAATCATAAAATGCTCAATTAAAACCACAAAAGTGGTGTGATGAATTGGGAGATTGGGATTGACATATATACACTAATATGTATAAAATGGGTAACTAATAAGAACCTGCTGTATAAAAAAATAAATAAAATAAAATTCAAAAATTCACACACAAAAAAAAACCCACAAAAGGGACTTCCCTGGTGGTTCAGTGGTTAAGAATCCACCTGACAATGCAGGGGACACAGGTTCGATCCCTGGTTTGGGAAGATCCCACATGCCACGGAGCAACTAAGCCTATGTGCCACAACTACTGAGCCTGAGCTTTAGAGCCCGGAAGCCACAACTTCTGAGCCCACGTGCCTCAGCTACTGAAGCCCACGTGCCTAGAGCCCGTGCTCCACAACAAGAGAAGCCACCTCAATGAGAAACCTGCACACTGCAACAAAGAGTAGCCCCTGCTCACTGCAACTAGAGAAAGCCCACATGCAGCAATGAAGACCCGATGCAGCCAAAAACACCCAAAACAAACCACAAAAAGCAGAACACGTTTGGAATTTTAAAAAAAAAGAAGCAAAGAACAGGGCAAAAAATAGAAAACAGTAACAAACATGGTAGATATTAATCAGCTTATATCAATAATTACTTAAAATGTCAATGCTCTAAATACATCAATTAAAAGACAGAGGTTGTTGGAATAGATTAAAAAACAGAACCGTTATATGTTGTCTACAAGAAATCCATATTTTAAAATTGAAGTATACTTGATTTACAATGGTGTGTTATTTCTGCTGTACAGCAAAGTGACTGAGTTATACATATATATACATTCTATTTAAAAAAAATTTTTTTTATTGGGGTATAGTTGCTTTACAATGTTGTTAGTTTCTGCTGTACAATGAAGTAAATCAGCTATAAGTATATATATATATCCCCTCTTTTCTGTATCTCCTTCCCATTAAGGTCACCACAGAGCACTGAGTAGAGTTCCCTGTGCTATACAGCAGGTTCTCATTGGTTATCTATTTTATTTTATTTTTTAAAATTAATTAATTTATTCATTTATTTAATTTTTGGCTGCATTGGGTCTTCACTGCTGCACACGGGTTTTCTCCAGTTGCTGAGAGCAGGGGCTACTCTTTGTTGCGGTGCACGGGCTTCTCATTGTGGTGGCTTCTCTTGTTGTGGAGCACGGGCTCTAGGCACACAAGCTTCAGTAGTTGTGGTGCATGGGCTTAGTTGCTCTGCAGCATGTGGGATCTTCCCAGACCAGGGCTCGAAGCCCTGTCCCCTGCATTGTCAGGTGGATTCTTAACCACTGCGCCACGAGGGAAGCCCCAGTTATCTATTTTATACATAGTAGTGTATATATGTCAATCTCAATCTCCCAATTCATCCTACCCCGCCCTTTACCCCCTTGGTGTCCATACGTTTGTCCTCCACGTCTGTGTCTCTATTTCTGCTTTGCAGATAGGTTCATCTGGACCATTTTGCTAGATTCCACATATATGCGTTAATATATGATATTTGTCTTTCTCCTTCTGACTTACTTCACTCCGTATGACAGTCTCTAGGTCCATCCATGTCTCTACAAATGACTCAATTTCATTCCTTTATATGGCTGAGTAATACTGCATTATACATATGTACCACATCTTCTTTATCCATTCATCTGTTGATGGATATTTAGGCCACTGCGCCACCAGGGAAGCCCCAGTTATCTATTTTATACATAGTAGTGTATATATGTCAATCTCAATCTCCCAATTCATCCTACCCCGCCCTTTACCCCCTTGGTGTCCATACGTTTGTCCTCCACGTCTGTGTCTCTATTTCTGCTTTGCAGATAGGTTCATCTGGACCATTTTGCTAGATTCCACATATATGCGTTAATATATGATATTTGTCTTTCTCCTTCTGACTTACTTCACTCCGTATGACAGTCTCTAGGTCCATCCATGTCTCTACAAATGACTCAATTTCATTCCTTTATATGGCTGAGTAATACTGCATTATACATATGTACCACATCTTCTTTATCCATTCATCTGTTGATGGATATTTAGGTTGATTCCATGTCCTGGCTATTGTAAATAGTGCTGAAATGAACATTGGTGTGCATGTGTATTTTTGAATTATGGTTTTCTCAGGATATATGCCCAGCAGTGGGATTGCTGGGTCATATGGTAATTCTACATTTAGTTTTTTAAGGAACCTCCATACTGTTCTCCATAGTGGCTGCATCAATTTACATTCCCACCAACAGAGCAAGAGGGTTCCCTTTTCTCCACACTCTCTCTAGCATTTATTGTTTGTAGATTTTCTGATGATGGCCATTCTGACAGGTGTGATTTGATACCTCATTTTGATTTGCATTTCTCTAATAATTAGTGATATTGAGCATCTTTTCATGTGCCTCTTGGCCATCTGTATGTCTTCTTTGGAGAAATATCTATTTGGGTCTTTCACCCATTTTTTGATTGGCTTGTTTGTTTTTTGATATTGAGCTGCATGAGCTGTTTGTATATTTTGGAGATTAATCCCTTGTCAGTTGCTTCATTTGCAAATATTTTCTCCCATTCTGAGGGTTGTCTTTTCATCTGTTTATGGTTTCCTTTGCTGTGCAAAAGCTTTTAAGTTTCATTAGGTGCCATTTGTTTATTCTACAGCTTTGTAGTAGAGTCTGAAATCACAGAGCCTGATTCCTCCAGCTCCGTTTTTCTTTCTCAAGATTGCTTTGGCTATTCGGGGTCTTTTGTGTTTCCATACAAATTGTAGAATTTTTTGTTCTAATTCTGTGAAAAATGCCATTGGTAATTTGATAGGGATTGCATTGAATCTGTAGATTGCTTTGGGTAGTATAGTCATTTTCACAATATTAATTCTTCCAATCCAAGAACATGGTATATCTCTCCATCTGTTTGTGTCATCTTTGATTTCTTTCATCAGTATCTTATAGTTTTCTGAGTACAGGTCTTTTGCCTCCTTAGGTAGGTTTATTCCTAGGTATTTTTTTCTTTTTGTTGCAATGGTGAATGGGATTGTTTCCTTAATTTCTCTTTCTGATCTTTCATTGTTAGTGTATAGGAATACAAATGATTTCTGTGCATTAATTTTGTATCCTGCGACTTTACCAAATTCACTGATTAGCTCTAGTAATTTTCTGGTGGCATCTTTAGGATTTTCTATGTACAGTATCATGTCATCTGCAAACAGTGACAGTTTTACTTCTTCTTTTCCATTTGTACTCCTTTTATTTATTTTTCTTCTCTGATTGCCGTGGCTAGGACTTCCAAAACTATGTTGAATAATAGTGGTGAGAGTGGATATCCTTGTCTTGTTCCTGATCTTAGAGGAAATGCTTTCAGCTTTTCACCATTGAGAATGATGTTTGCTGTGGGTTTGTTGTATATGGCCTTTATTATGTTGAGGTAGGTTCTCTGTATGCCTACTTTCTAGAGAGTTTTTATCATAAGTGGGTGTTGAATTTTGTCAAAAGCTTTTTCTGCATCTATCGAGATGATCATATGGTTTTTATCTTCAATTTGTTACTATGGTATATCACATTGATTGATTTGCTTATATTGAAGAATCCTTGCATCCCTGGGATGAATCCCACTTGATCATGGTGTATGATCCTTTTAATGTGTTGTTGGATTCTGTTTGCTAGTATTTTGTTGAGGATTTTTGTGTCTATGTTCATCAGTGATTATACATTCTTTTTTTATATTCTTTTCCATTATGGTTTATCACAGAATATTGAATATGGTTCCCTGTGCTATAAGTAGAACCTTGTTGTTTATCCATTCTATATGTAATAGTTTGCCTCTACTAACCCCAAACTCCCACTCCATTCCTCCCCCACATCTCCTTCCCCTTGACAACCACAAGTCTGTTCTCTATGTCTATGGATATGTTTCTGTTTTGTAGATAAGTTCATTTGCATCATATTTTAGATTCCACATATAGGTGATATCATATGGTATTTGTCTTTCTCTTTCTGACTTACTTCACTTAGTATGATAATCTCTAGTTCCATCCATTTTGCTGCAAATAGCATTATTTCATTCTTTTTTTTGGCTGAGTAGTATTCTATTGTATATATATACACCACATTTTTTTTAACATCTTTATTGGAGTATAATTGCTTTACAGTGGTGTGTTAGTTTCTGCTTTATAACAAAGTGAATCAGCTATACATATCTCCATATCTCTTCCCTCTTGCGTCTCCCTCCCTCCCACCTTCCTTATCTCAACCCTCTAGTACACCACATCATCTTTATCCATTCATCTGTTCTTGGACATTTAGGTTGTTTCCATGTCTTGGCTATTGTGAATAGTGCTGCTATGATCATAGGGGTGCATGTATCTTTCCAAATTATAGTTTTGTCCATATATAATGCCCAGGAGTGGGATTGCTGGATCATATTGCAACTCTATTTTAAGTTTTTTACGGAACCTCCTTACTGTTTTCCATAGTGGCTGCACCAACTTACATTTCCACCAATAGTATAGGAGAGTTCCCTTAAGAAATCCACTTCAGGGCTTCCCTGGTGGCGCAGTGGTTGCGCGTCCGCCTGCCGATGCAGGGGAACCGGGTTCGCGCCCCGGTCTGGGAGGATCCCACATGCCGCGGAGCGGCTGGGCCCGTGAGCCATGGCCGCTGAGCCTGCGCGTCCGGAGCCTGTCCTCCGCAACGGGAGAGGCCACAGCAGAGGGAGGCCCGCATACCACAAAAAAAAAAAAAAAAAAAAAAAAAAAGAAATCCACTTCAAATATAAAGACACAAATAGATTAAAAGTAAAATGATGCAGAAAGATATCCCAAACTAAACCTAATCAAAAGAAAGTGGGAGTAGCTATATTAATTTCAGACAGAGCTGACTTTAGAGCAAGGAAAATTATCAGGAATAAAGAAGGACATTACATAATGAAGAGTCAATACTCCAAGAAGAGATAGTAATCCTTACTGTGTATGCACCTAACAACAGAGCATTAAAACACGTGAAGAAAAAATGGAGGGAACTGCAAGGAGAAATAGATGAATCCACTGTTATAGCTGGAGACTTTAACACCCCTGTATCAGAAATGGATAGATCCAGGAGGCAGAAAATCAGTAGGTACATAATTGAACTCAACAGCACCATTAATCAATTGGATATAATTGACATCTCTAGACTACTTCATCCAAGAACAACAGATACACATTTTTCTCAAGTTCACATGGAGCATTCACCAAGATAGACCACATTCTGTGTTATAAAACACATCTTTTTTTTAATTGAAATATAGTTGACATAAAATATTGTTAGTTTCAGGTGTACTACATAGAAATTTAGCATTTGTATACATTATGGAATGATCACCATGGTGAGTCTAGTAACCATCTGTCCCTATACAGAGTTATTACAGTAGTATTTACCATATTCCCTATGCTGTGTATTACATCCCTGTGGCTTATATATTTGATAACTGGAGGTTTGCAGCTCTTCATCTCCTCCACCTATTTTGCACCCCCCTCCACCTTCTTCTTTGGCAACCACCAGTTTGTCCTTTGTATCTATGAGTCTGTTTTCATTTTGTTGTGTTTGTTTTTAGAATTCCACATATAAGTGAGATAATATGGTATTTGTCTTTCTCTGTCTGACTTATTTCACGTAGCATGATACCCTTTAGAGCCATCCATGTTGTCACAAATAGCAAGAGTTCATTTTTTCAAGGCTGAATAATAGTCCATTATGTGTGTGTGTATAATATATATATTATATATATATAATATATGTAATATATATAATATATATTTCACATCTTCTTTATCTTTTTATCTATTGATGGACACTTAGGTTGCTTCCATATCCTGGTGATTGTAATAATGCTGCAATGAACATAGGGGTGCATATATCTTTTTGGATTAGTGTTTTTGTTTTCTTTGGTTAAAACCCCAGAAGTGAAATTGCTGGATCATATGGCAGTTTAATTTTTTGAGGAATCTCCATATTATTTTCCAAGAGGCTGCACCAATTTACAATTCCACCGTGATTAAGGGTTCCCTTTTCATCACATTCTCTCCAGTGCTTGTTATTTGCTGTCTTTTGTTAAGTCATTCTGACAGGTATGAGGTGGTATCTCACTGTGGTTTAACTTGGATTTCCCTGGTGATTAATGATGTTGAACATACTTTCATGTGTCTGTTGGCCATCTGTATGACTTCTTTGGAAAAATGTCTGTTCAGGTTCTCTACCCATTTTAAAAATCAGGGTTTTTTTTATGTTGACATGTATGAGTTCTTTGTGTATTTTGGATATTAACCCCTTATTAGATATATTGTTTGTAAATATCTTCTTCCATTCAGTAGGTTGTCTTTTCATTTTGTTGATAGTTTCCTTCACTGTGGAAAAGCTTTTTAGTTTGATGTAGTCCCATTTGTTTATTTTTGCTTTTGTTTCCCTTGCCTGAGGAGACAGATAAAGAAATATTGCTAAGACTGATGTCCAAGAGTGTAGTGCCTATGTTTTCTGCTAGGAGTTTTATAGTTTCAAGTATTACATTTAAGTCTTTAATCCATTTTGAGTTTATTTTTGTATGTGGTGTGAGAAAGTAGCCCAGTTTTATTCTTTTGCATGTAGCTGTCCAGTTTTCTCAACTTCATTTATTGAAGAGGTTATCTTTTCCCCATTGTATATTCTTGTCTCCTTTGTTATAGATTGATTGACCATATAAGTGTGGGTTTATTTCTGGGCTCTCTATTCTGTTGCATTGATCTCTGTGTCTGTTTCTGTGCAGTACCATATTGTTTTGATTACTGTAGCTTTGTAATATAGTTTGAAATCAGGGGGCGTGATGCCTCTAGCTTTGTTCTTCTTTCTTAAGATTGCTTTGACTATTCAGGGTCTTTTGTGTTTCCATACAATTTTAGAATTCTTTGTTTTAGTCCTATGAAAAATGCCTTTGGTATTTTGATAGGGATTGCATTGAATCTGTAGATTGCTTTGAGGAGTATGGTCATTTCAACAATATTAATTCTTGCAATCCATGAACATAACAATCTTTCCATTTGTTTGTGTCATCTTCAATTTCTTTTATCAATGTCTCATAGTTTTCAGAGTACATGTCTTTTACCTCTTTGGTTAGATTTATTTTGAGGTATTTTATTCTTTTTTGATACAATTATAAATGGGATTGTTTTCTTAATTTCTCTTTCTGATAGTTCATTATTAGTGTATAGAAATACAACAGAATTTCTGTATATTAATTTCATATCCTGCAACTTTACTGAATTCATTTATTAGTTCTAACAGGTTTTGTGTGTGTGTGTGTGGTACACGGGCCTCTCACTGTTTTGGCCTCTCCTGTTGCGGAGCACAGGCTCCAGACGCGCAGGCTCAGCGGCCATGGCTCACGGGCCTAGCTGCTCCGCGGCATGTGGGATCTTCCCGGACTGGGGCACGAACCCGTGTCCCCTGCATCGGCAGGTGGACTCTCAACCACTGCGCCACCAGGGAAGCCCTCTAATAGGGTTTTTTTGGTAGCATCTTTAGGATTTTCTTATATAGTATCATTTAATCTGCAAACAGTGATAGCTTTTCTTCTTCCTTTCCAGTTTGGATTTCTTTTCTTTATTTGTTCTCATCTTATTGCTGTGTCTAGGACTTCCAATAGTATGTTAAACAAAAGTAGGGGGGGTGGGCATCCTTGTCTTGTTCCTGATTTTAGAGGAAATGCTTTCAGCTTTTCACTGTTGAGTACAATGCTGGCTGTGAGTTTGTAATATATGGCCTTTATTATGTTAAAGTATGTTCCCTCTATACCCATTGCATTGAGAGTTTTTATTATAAATGGATGTTGAGTTCTGTCAAAAGGTTTTTCTGCATTTCTTGAGATGATCATATGGTTTATATTCTTCAATTTTTTAAATGTTGTACATCATGTTAATTGATTTGTGGATATTGAATCATCCTGGCATCCCTGGGATAAATCCCACTTGATCATGGATAAATCCCACATGATCCTTTCAATGTACTGTTGAATTTGGTTTGCTATATTTTGTTAGAAGTTTTTGCATCTATGTTCATCATGGATATTGGCCTGTAATTTTCTTTTTTTGTGGTGTCTTTTGTTTTGGTATCAGAATGATGCTGGTCTCATAGAATGAGTTCAGAAGTATTCCTTCCTCTTCAATGTTTTAGAATAGTTTGAGAAGAACAGGTGTTAAGTCTTCTTTAAATGTTTGGTAGAAATCACCACTGTCTTCCAGATTACTAATCTGTTTCTCTGTATGATCTAATCTACTATTGATTCCTTCTAGTGTATTCTTTATTTCAGTTATTGTATTCTCCAGCTGTTTGGTTCTTCTTTATGTTTTCTAACTCTTGTTGAAATTCTCGCTGTGTTCTTCTGTTCTTCTCCCAAGTTCAGTGAGCATCTTTATGATCATCTTGAACTCTTTACTGGGTAGATTGCTTATCTCCACTTCATTTAGTTCTTTTTCTGAGGTTATGTCTTGTTCTTTTGCTTGGAACATATTCTTTTGTCTCCTTATTTTGCCCAATTCTCTGTGTTTATTTCTATGTGTTAGATAAGTCAGTTACATTTCCTGATCTTGAAGAAGTGGCCTTATGTATGAGATGTCCTATGGGTCCCTGTAGCATGCTCCTCTCTGATCACCAGAGCTATATACTCTAGAGGTGCCCCCTATGTGGGCTGTGTACACCCTTCTGTTGTGGTGGGGCTCACTACTATGGGCAAGCTTGTAGGTGTGGCTGGCCCCCAGCCTGGTTGGCTGTGAGGCCATGCCTTGTGCTGTGACTGTGTGTATGCTAGAGGGTGGGATAGGCTTCCCACACAGCTGTCCACACTGCCGGGAGGAGAGGGCATAGGGCTGGTGTTGGCCTGCTGGTGCATGGGGCTGCATCCCTGGGGCTAATAGGCTAGAGGGAGGATTCCAAATGGTGCTTGACAGTGCTGGTGTTATTGTGGTAGAATGAGCTTCCCAAAATGGTTGCATCAGCATCTCCATCCCAAGAAGGAGTCCCAGCTGCCTCCTGCCTCCCAAAGAGGTTCTCCAAGATCACGCAGCAGGTCTGACCCAGGCTCATTTTAAATTACTGCCTCTGTACTGAGATTCGGAACATGTGGGATTTTGCACATGCCCTTTAAGAGTGAAGTATCTGTTTCCTAAAGGCCCCTGGCTCTCCTGAACATAAGCCCTCCTGATTTTCAAAGCCAGACATTCTGGGGACTTGTCTTCTCAGTGCAGGAGCCCCAGGCTGGGAAGACTTATCTGGGGCTCAGACCGCTCACTCCTTGGTGAGGACGTCTACAATTGTGATATTCCTCCTTTTTGTGGGTCACCGGTCTAGGGCTGTGGGTCCTGACTATACTGTCTTCACTCCTCCTATCTGTCTTGTTGTGGTTCCTTCTTTATGTCTTTAGTTGTGAAACTTTTTTTCTGCTCATCTTCAGGTCATTCTTATAGATAGTTGCTCTGTAGGTGGTTGTAATTTTGGTGTGTCCATGAAGAGGAGGTGAGTTCCGGGTCTTCCTACTCCATCAACTTGGCCACAGATCTCCTACAAAACACATCTTAACAAATTTAAAAGAATAAAAATCATAGAACATCTTCTCTCAGATCACATTTGAATTAATCTAAAAATCAATAAAAGAAAGATAGCTGGAAAATCCCCCAAATACTTGGAAATTAAACAGAATGCTTCTAAATAACGCATAAGTCAAGGAAGAAATCTCAAGGGAAATTTAAAAATATTTTCACCTAATGAAAATGAAAACACAACTTATCCTAATTTGTGGGATGCAGTGATTGCATTTAAAGCTGTGCTTAGAGGGAAAGTTGTGGCATTAAAGGCATGTATTAGAAAAGCAGAAGGATCTAAAATCAATGATCTTAGCTTCCTCCTTAAGAAGCTAGCTA
The DNA here is from genome assembly GCF_002837175.3 of Physeter macrocephalus. NCBI lineage: Eukaryota > Metazoa > Chordata > Mammalia > Artiodactyla > Physeteridae > Physeter > Physeter macrocephalus. Next base: position 61,407,768 of record NC_041225.1, read on the forward strand.
AAGAAGAGCAAATTAAGTCAAAAGTAAGAAGAAGAAAAATAAAATAAAAATCAGAGCCAAAATCAGTGAAATTGTATACAAGAATCAAAACAGAAAATCAATAAAACCTAAACCTCGTTCTTTGAAAAGATCAATAAAATGAACAGGCCTCTAGCTGGGTTAAATATGGAAATAAGAGAGAAGACACAAATTACTAATATCAGAAATAAAGGAGGGGACATCACTACAGATTCCATGGATGTTTAAAGGATAATAAAGGAATATTATGAACAATTTTATGCCCATAAAATTGATTACCTAGATGAAATGGACCAATTTGTTGAAAGACACATGAGAAGATATATAATCTAAATAGGCCTATCTCTATTTAAAAAATTGAATCAATAATTAATAACTTCCCAAGGCAAAAAGCACCAGGCCTGGAAAGGTTCACTGGTGAATTCTACCAAACATTTAACGAAGAAAGTATACCAATTCTCTACAGTCTCTTCAGAAGATAGAATCAGAGGGACTATTTCCTAACTCATTTTATGAGGCCTGCATTACTCTAATAACAAAACCAGACAAATACCTCTCATAAGCATCAGAGATGATCATATCAGTAGATGCAGAAAAAGCACTTGACAAAATCCAACACCCATTCATGATAAAAACTCTCAGCAAACTAGGAATAGAGGGAAACTGCCTCAACTTGATAAAGAACATCTACAAACAACCTACTTAGTGGTGGTAAAATTAAAGCTTTTCCAATAAGATCAGGAATAAATCAAGAATGTTCCCTTTCACTACTGCTTTTCAATATCATACTGGAAATCCCAGATAATGCAAGAAGACAAGAAAAGGAAATTAAAGGTATACAGATAGGGAAGAAGAAATAAACTGTCTTTGCAGATGATATGATCATCTATGTAGAAAATCTGAAAGAACTGACAAAAAAAAAAAACCTTCTGAAACTAATTAGCATTATAGCAAGGTTGCAAGATACAAGGTACAAAAATCAATCACTTTCCTATATAGGAAATAAAAATCCCAGCAAGTTATTTTGTGAATATTGACAAACTTACTCTAAGATTCATATGGAGAGGCAGAAGATCCAGAATAGCCAACATAATATTGAAAGAGAAGAATAAAGTTGGACGGCTGACAATACCCAACTTCGAGATTTACTATAAACCTACAGTCATCAAGACGGTGTGGTATTGGCAAAAGAATAGATAAATAGATTAATGGAACAGAGAGCCCAGAAACAGACCCACCCTAAATATAGTCAACAGATTTTTGACAAAGGAACGAAGACAATATAATGGAACAAAGATAGTCTTTTCAATAACTGGTACTGCAACAACTGGGCATCCACATGAAAAAATGAATCTAGACACAGACCTTTCACAAGAATTAAATCAAAATGGATAATAAGACCTAAATGTAAAATGCAAAACTACGTTATTACTCCTAGAAGATAACATAAGAGAAAACCTAGATGACCTTGGGTTGGCAATTCCTTTTCAGATACAAAACCAAAGGCATGATCCATGAAAGAAATAATTGATAACCTGAACTTCATCAAAGTTAAAATTGTCTCTGTGAAAGACAATGTCAAGAGAATGAGAAGACAAGCCACAGACTGGGAGAAAATACTTGCAAAACATGTATCTGATAGAGGTCTGTTACCCAGAATGAAGAACCCTGAAAACTCAGCAATAAAAGAATGAACAATGCAATTTAAAAAATGGGCAAAAGACTTAAACTCCTTACCAAAGAAGACATACAGATGGCAAGAAAACATGAAAAGGTATTCAACATCATATGTCATTAGGGATTGCAAATTAAAACAATGAGATACCACTACACACCTATTAGAATGGCCAAAATTCAAAACATTGACAAAAACAAATGCTGTCAAGAATATGGAGTAACAGGAATTCTCATTCATTGCTGGTGAGAATACAAAATGTACAGTCACTTTGGAAGACAGTTTGGCCGTTTCTTACAAAACTAACATACTCTTACCATGTGATCCAGCAGTCACACTCCTTAAAATTTACCCAAAATGAACTAAAAATTTATGTCCATACACATGGATGCTTGTAGCAGATTTATTCATAATTGCTAAAACTTGGAATCAACCAAGATGTCCTTCAGTTCATGAGTGGATAAATAAATTGTGGTCCCTCCAGAAAGTGGAATACTATTCAGTGCTAAAAAGGAATGAGCTATCAAGCCATGAAAAGACATGGAGGAAACGTAAATGCATATTACTAAGTGACAGAAGCCAATCTGAAGAGGCTACATACTATATGATGTTCTGGAAAAGCAAAACTATGGAGATAATAAAAAGATTAGTGGTTGCCAGAGGTTACTGGGAAGAGAGTGATGAATAAGCAGAGCTCAGAGGGCAGTGAAACTATTCTGTATGATACTATAATAGTGGATGCATGTCATTATACATTTGTCAAAATCCGTAAAGTGGATGACACTGAGAGTGAAGCTGAAAGCAAACTATGTACTTCCCATGATAATGATGTATCAATATAGGTTCATCAATTGTAACAAATGGTGCAAGATGTTGATAGCAGGGGAGGTTGTGGATGTGTGGGGACAGGGGATACTTCCAAGTCGTTTTCCTGTGAACCTAAAACTGCTCTAAAAAAATAAAGTTTATTAATTAAAAAAAATAAAATTAAAACTATATGAAGAAAATATAGGAAAATACATTTATGACCACAAAGTAAGGAATGACTTTTTTAGAAGACACACACACACACACACACACACACACACAGGGAAATCATCAAGGAAAAGGCTAAAAAATGTGACATCAAAATAGAAAACTTTGTGGAATAAAAGACACCATAAACAAAATTAATAGTCAAGCAGTAGACTGGGAGAACATATTTACATCATATATAAAAATCAAAAGAACACTATTCAAGATAACTAATGATAACCTACTGTATAACACAGGGAACTCTACTCAGTGCTCTGTGGTGACCTAAATGTGAAGGAAATCCAAAAAAGAGGGGATTTATGAATACGTATAGCTGATTCACTTTGCTGTACAGCAGAAACTAACACGACATTGTAAAACAACTATACTCCAATAAAAATTAATTTAAAAAAAAAGAGCACTATTCAGAATAAAGAACTACAAACAACCAAGCAGAAAAATGCATGAATCATGTAAGAAGAAGCCTGAATAGCCTAAAAGCACATATTAAAATGTTCAGCCTCAGAATAGTCAAGGAGCACTAATTAAAATCACAATGAGAGATCATTTCACACACGTAAGATTAGCAGAAAATAAATTCTGATTGTTGAAAAGGATATGGCAAATAGGAACTCTCACACAATGCTGTTGGGAATGCAAATTGGCATAAAAATTTTGAAGCTCAACTTGACAACATCTAGCAAAATGTGAAATGTGCATATCTTATGGCCCGGTAGCTCCATCTTTAGTTAAATACCCTAGAAAAGCACTTGCATATGTGTTCAGGGAGATGTTACAGTAATGTTCATTCCAGCATTGTAATAACCAAAAATTGGAAACAATCCAAATGTCCATTAGTATAAAAAAAAAGGAATAAATTGTGCTGTGTTTATTCAACAAACTACAATAAAGGGGTTAAAGTGGACGGATTATATTTAAATGTATCAACATGGATAGATAAGGAAAAAATGTAAGAGAGAAAAGAATTGTGTAACATTACAAACCATATTAATTTATTTGTGAATAATATATGTAATAAAATATATAGTTATTTACAGATACCATGTCAGTTAGGACTTTTTGAATGAAAGTAGCAGAAACCCCAGTTCAAAATGGCCTCAGTGATGAAGAGATTTATTATCTCAACAAAACAAGAAGTCTAGAAGTAGGGCATTTCCAAGCTATTTAATTCAGCAGTTTAATAGGTCATTAAGGACTTGGGTTTAATCTACCTTTTCATTCATCAATCTTAAACATGTTCTCCTCAGCCTAACTCCTCTCTGGAGCACCATATGGCTACCACAATCCGAGGGACCACATGTAGACACAACAATATGCAGTGAAAGAGAAGGATCACTTCTGTCTTATGCATCTCGATTATAAAGCAAAGATCCCTTAACCAGACCACTCAGTAGACTTCCCAACTGAATATCTCCCTTGTCCAGAATTGCATCAGTGTTCTTTCCCAAAGCAATTACAACAAGGAAAATGGGATTGCCAAGACTGGCTGAGATCATTAAGTAATGTTGGGTGGAAAGGTGAACACCAGGACAAAATTGGGGTTCTGGGTAGAAGAAGGGGGAAAGTTTAATGTGCAGGCAATTAAACCAGTCAGGATTTAGGAAATAAAATCCCTTCTAGATATTTTACACAGAGAATTAGATGTTTATGAAATCTCTAGAGCGTTGGAGGAGCAAGGCATGGACTGAGCCTCTAAGAAGATCCCTAGAACATCGCAATCCAGTTGCTACTACCTCTAGCTCAAAAAGGAAAGCAGGACATCAGGAGGCCACCAGGGAAATATTGAGTTCAAGGGCATATTGCCATAGCTATGATTCAGGAATCAGGAAGCTTATCCTGGAAACCACTGCCATAGTCACGACTGCCTAGACATTAGACATAATTCAGCTGTCACCACCTTTGCAAGTACCTTTCAATACCTCCCCCTGCTCTCCCTACCCCCCCCCACACACACACACAATGGATACTGGACCATGGTATCTCCACAGCTTTGCTCACCAGCAGAAAAAAGCCCCAAACAACTGGAAGACGGGCCGTGCCACACTAGCTTCTAAATGTTGCATTAAGTGCATATAATTAGTAGAACCTAATATTCATCCAGAATCCTAACTGCAAGAGAGTTCTAGAAATTTAATTTTTAACTTTCCAGCCTCAGCAATACAGGAAGTTATTCGGGAAGAAGTTGAGAATGAATGCTGTCTACTAATTGACTAGTCCTTCACAGCAAGAAACAGTATCTACTGCTGTCCATCCCTTTGCCTACCCACATATTCAGTATAAAAAAATGCTCCTACCCACAAAATGCATTCATCCCCTCAACACAGGAAAGAGACAACTCAAAATCTCATTCAGTTACAGCATCCAGACCCAGGTCCAGGATCTCTGAGTGATGTAAATTCTTGTCAATCAAGTCCTGATATAATGGAACCAGGTGCCATCTCCCAGTATCCACTGGGGAAAGGAGGTGGTGGCATCTGAACTCCATCCCGTGTCCAGGTAGTTGCGACTACAGTGCAGTGACAAACGGCTGAAGTATATCATCCATCTCTCAAACACCCATAATACAATAAAGAAAACCTCATTCAGGAAAGGGAAAAAAGCTTCCCACACATGCACACACACAGTAATCACTGATCCACAGCCCACAGCACCTATCATAGCCTTCTGGATTCCGTGTGCTGAGAATGTCGTGAGACGCTCTGTCAGCTCATCTGGCAAATCTGCTCTCTTGGAGAACCTCCTTGTTCTTTGTCCCTATGGCCACATCTGAGGTGGGCATGAGGGGGAATAACTTTATCGTGGCTTTGCAGCTTTAAGAACACATACTTTGGGTGTCCAGTCAGGAGCTGGGGGATTACTGTGGAGGCGCAACAGTCAGTCCCAGGTTGTTGTCAGCGGTCTTGGGTGTCTTCGGCAATGCAGTTCCCTTGGTAGTTTTCCTGTCTATTTGCTTCCAGTGAGTTCCACGGGCTAACAAAGCCAAAATCCTGTCTGAACACAATCTTTGAGTTTTTGCCTTCTAGCCACGTCCAGTCCCTGATCTTCAAACTATTGGCTTCTGTCTTAAGCAATTCTATCCGTCTTGAGTGCAAAAAGCCCAGTTTGTCAGGAGAAGACTTGGGAGAAGCAAGACACTTAGACATTCCTCTTGCTCCATCCCCATCTTTTCTCTGATGTAGGACTGCCTTCAACCTTCTAGTTCTGGTAGGAATTTACCAAAAGCAGTAAGAAGTAGCTAACTTACCAAGATTCTGAATTTCTTCAGAATGTGGTCTATGTCCCAAGGAACAATGGAGGACTCTTGTTATGAATCAGGGGTCCCCAACTTCCCAGCCTCCTCTATCCTACCACCTCCACTCAGCCAATTTCCTGTTTAGAGTTTGATACTTGAGCACCCACTTCTTGATAAAAAATAAAGGGAGGACTTCCCTGGTGGCACAGTGGTTAAGAATCCGCCTGCCAGTGCAGGGGACACGGGTTCGAGCCCTGGTCCGGGAAGATCCCACATGCCGCGGAGCAACTAAGCCCGTGCGCCACAACTACTGAGCCTGCGCTCTAGAGCCCGCGAGCCACAACTACTGAGCCCACAAACACAACTACTGAAGCCCACGTGCCTAGAGCCCGTGCTCCGCAACAAGAGAAGCCACCGCAATGAGAAGCCCGTGCACCGCAACGAAGCGTAGCCCCCGCTCGCCGCAACTAGAGAAAGCCCGCGTGCAGCAACGAAGACCCAACACAGCCAAAAATAAATAAATAAAATAAATAAAATTTTTTTAAAAAGGGAAATAATCTTTGAATAGGTCAACAAAAACACACACACTTAAAGAGTATAAAAACATTAACTGGATACATATCGAATTCATTACAGTGGTTGCCTATGGGGAGGGACACAGGAGAATATATTATCATAAGAGTCATCTCATTATAAAAAAATCTGAATAGGTATGATAGAGTATTTTCCTGTTTCAGATGACATGGGCATTCATTATATTATCCTCTATGCTTTTATGGTTTGTTTGTTTTTTTAATTTAAGATTTCAAAAAAGGGGTGGGGTGGGGATGAACAGTAAGCAAAGTGATCAGTGGAGCACAGCAGACAAGGAACTGGCAGCTAAGAAGTTCCCAAAGGGATGGTCTCTCATGGTCAAGCGCAGGCCACGCTTGGGATCAGAGCACAGCTGGTGCATGGTCGAGTTCTGTCTCTATCCTCTGCTCTGCCTATCTACCTTCTGGTCACCTTTCCAGGCTCTGCAGAAGTCCCACTCCTCCAGGAAGCCTTCCCTGACTATTCTAGCTCACATTCATCTCTCCCTCTACTTAACTATCAGAACACCTAAAGTCACTGCTCACTAATGTATCACTAGTTCTTTATTTCAGGAGTTTTAGATAATCCAAAGCAGTGAGGTCCAAAGCCCATGAGGGCTGCTGCAGAATTGACAGGGACTGCATGATAAATGTATAGTCTTGATTAGCTGGGGAACACCGAGGAGGGTCACTGCTTCTGTGTGGGCCTGACATTTTACGTACCCCCGCCAGTCACTCCCCAAACCACAAGCTCATTAATGGAAGACGGCCTCGAATGTCACTGGCTGACAGTGTGCAGCTGGCAGAAACGGGCCCATTTGCCATAATTCAGCAGGTCCGGCTCTCAGCTCGGATGAGCCCTGATCCCCTCCAAACGCATTTTCCTTTTGTGTGATATATGTAAAACACTCCTAATGTGAGGATCCTCAGAGAGAGAGCTCACACTGCCTGTCTAAGTGTTTTTTAAAGAATCGAGCTCTTACCTTTTAAAATTACACCGGGGTGGTATTGTTCAAATATGTAAGACTGAGTACTCCAGAAAGCGTCAACAACAGGATACAATGCACTAATTTTACCCCACTTTGACTTAGAAAATATAATCGGTACTTACAAAAATTGTAAATACTAAAGAATCAAGGGAATAGGATTATTCTAAAATAGGGCACTAATACATCAAGCAAAATAGCTTTTGCTAGTCTTAACTGAGGGCCATTATCTATCAGAGAAGATATACCTCTAGCCTCGATAAAGTAAAGAAACACAAATGACTAAAGATGCTTGCCAATATTTCTGGGAGGCGGGTGGGGTGAGGGGAAAGAGTCCACAACGAGATAGAAACTTGGAAAAGCTGAGCGATTCAACAGGGTAGATAATCAGCCTCAAGCATGCCCACGAGGGGGCAAACCTTGCCTGGTTCAATGACCATAATCTCCGTGGGGGTTCTGTCCTTCTCCTCCCTGAATTGCTGTGGCTGTCACACAACCCAGGACTGCCTTATTTACCTCTTGGTGGTTGTGTGCAATCATTGCAGGTGTCTCTCCACCTACATGCAGCCCCCTTGGGGTAGAACCGTGCCCCATATTTCTCTTCTCTATCAGTTCACCTCCTCCTACTTCCAGCCCGCAAACCCACATAGTAGCCTTAAGTTTCGAGGCCTCACCCACTTTCTCCCCGTCTCCGTGTCCCTGCCTGTGGGAAATGGAAAGGATTGTAGACAATCTGCCATGCAGCTCTGGTGTCTTCCTGAAGGTGTGCAGACATTAGTAGGAGGCATTTGTTTGGGACATAATTCCAAGATGGAAGTGTGCCATTAAGGTACATCTAAAATTTAGAGTTTAGAAGATATCAGTTTGAATTACAGGGACCAACACTGGTGGAGAGTTGAGGGACAAGTGTGGGGAAAGGGGTCCCCAATCACTTTGCCAGAAACTACAGGCTGTTTGTGATGACCAAGCAATGTGTATTATGTCCTTGCTCGCTGGTCCCCTCCCTTTTTATGGGTGCCCAGTCTTTACAGGCTCCCCTATGGCCACCAAGTTCATCCCCCTGCCTCTGAGCATTACTGGACCTCAATAATTCCAAGAACATGAGAGGAAAGACCGATCAGTAGAAATCATACTTTTTGTGCTTTTTACATTTTGTGTGATTCTCAGTAGAGGGAAAAAAAATGAGTAGAGGAAGCTTTCATTCCATATTATATATATATATTTATTAGAACATTTCTCTTATTTTTGTTCTCTATAAAAAAATCTAGATCATTTTTATTCATGGGCATTGAATGCAGTCCTAGGGTCTACGTGTTTTCTTTTCAACGATCATATGTGAAATGTATTTATTGGCTCTTGATTCTAAAAGAAAACCTGAAAATCAAAAGTCAATATTTGCTAGAGTAAATATCTTCAATATATCATATTTTTGTCATCTGTCATTGTTAAATTTACTATTCATAAAAATATCCTATTTGAAAATATTTGAAAATAATTTGTAAATTAGATTTTGCCCCTTCCCCAAATTTCTGAGTAGGCATCATCTTGCCAGAAAACAATTGTCAATTATGACTTAAGTGAGTCACTCTTAGCCAAATAATTTAAATCTTTTTTTTTTTTTTTTTTTTTTTTTTTTGCGGTAAGCGGGCCTCTCACTGTTGTGGCCTCTCCCGTTGCGGAGCACAGGCTCCGGACGCGCAGGCTCAGCGGCCATGGCTCACGGGCCCAGCCGCTCTGCGGCATGTGGGATCCTCCCGGACCAGGGCACGAACCCGTGTCCCCTGCATCGGCAGGCGGACTCTCAACCACTGCACCACCAGGGAAGCCCTTAGCCAAATAATTTTAAAAGCAAAATTTTAAAAGTATAAAAAGCATTTTGCATAAAACATTTCCTGTGGAAAAAACACACATGTGTATTTAGTATGGGTGTGAGCAAATTTTAATATGTTAGATATGATATGGGGTGGGAGCTCCAAATTAAGACAGCCTTTGTCCATAATGGTTTTTGGATGAGCAATGACTCCAGTTTGGTCTCTACTAAGAATTTCTGTCTTGGTTCCCATGGAAGACTTAAGTTTCCATTTGTCGTATATGTATGTGTGTGTGTTAAAATACATACATATATATATATATATGTATATGACATAAAACTTGCCATTTTAACCATTCCATTTACTTTAAAAATAAATACAACAACATCAGGACTTCCCTGGCAGTCCAGTGGTTAAGACGCCGCGCTTCCACCGCAAAGGGCGCAGGTTTGATCCCTGGTCAGGGAACTAAAACCCCACATGCCACATGGTGTGGCCAAAAAAAGAAACACACACACAAAAAAAACCCACAAAAACATCCCAAAAATAAATAAATACAATATAGTATTTCTATAGCCCATATCATTATTTTGGGCACTTGATTATTCCTACTCTGGATTGTTCCTTAATTGACTTGTATGTATCTAGTCTTTTCTCTAAGATGGTAAGCTGAGTATTTAATTGGAACTCAGTAAATACTCACCAACTGAGTGAATGAATATGTGAGTTCATGACAGAAATCTTAATGAGACACTTGATTCAAAGCTATGCAGTGCCATACTGGTTTTCGCACTATTTTGTACTATTTTGTATGGGGAAAACCAATGTACCTACTTCAATAGAGTGGAGGTGCTCAGGATGAGCTGGGGTCAAGGAGCTCATGCCTCTTTCTGCCTCCAAGTTTCTGGAAGCCTCCCCTAATCCGCACCAGACTGAAGAGAATCTCTTTCCAGGGTCAAAGAGCTCCTGAGGAATTCATATAACTTTTCCTGGAGCTTCTTCTCCTCTAAATTTCATCTGTGTCCCTGTAGGAAAGAGTTGAACACAAGTCATAAGATTCTCCCTTTCCCAGGATAAATAATTCGTATCCATTTACCTTTCCCCTCGGCACTCATCCTAAAACCATTAATGGACATTTTGCCTCTAACTCCTTCCCTGGTTTTCACCATTTGTTTGTATTCTGGGACCCATATACCTGCACAAAAACCGAAATCGAGCCCATGACTTGGAATCAAGTGGCTTGGGTCCAAATCCTAGCTCAGACACAAGCTGTGTGGCCTCAGGCAAGTTACTTAACTCCTTTGACTCTTAAGTTTCCTCCTTTGCAAAATGGGGTTGATAATATATAACTGACAAGGTATGAATTAAATGAGATAATGTACTTGAAAACAGTGCACAGAAGATGCTCAATCATGTTTGTACATTTTAATGTAACTTAGTTATTGCTTCTGGTTCTGGTTCTCTTGCTTTCCTCTGCCCCTTTGGATTCCCCTTGATTCTTTTTTTTCTTTTTAATTTATTTCTTATTTATTTATTTATTTTTGGCTGTAGTGGGTCTACGTTGCTGTGCACGGGCTTTCTCTAGTTGTGGTGAGCGGGGGTTACTCTTCGTTGCATTGCGCAGGCTTCTGATTGTTGTGGCTTTTCTTGTTGTGGAGCACAGGCTCTAGGTGCACGGGCTTCAGTAGTTGTGGTGCACGGGCTTAGTTGCTCTGCGGCATGTGGGATCTTCCCAGACCAGGGACTGAACCCGTGTCCCCTGCATTGGCAGGCGGATTCTTAACCACTGTGCCACCAGGGAAGTCCCTCCCTGTGATTCTTGATGAGCACACTGTTAGTCAGTGGTCATTTCATTAATGGCTGCATGTAGTTTTGAAGCATTTATTTATATATATGATTGTATATTTGTTGCCTCCTTACAGAGAGATGGTATTTAGATTTATGCCATTTTTCAGAGAACTCCTTGTGAATAGCTGTAAGATTGACTTGTCTGACTTGGGAACATGTTGTCCTTGCCTTGTCAATTGCTCTCAGCAGAATTCTCCTTTTCTTCTCTGTGTCAGAAGTGACAGAATGGCAGATATGCATGAGTTCCCTGGAGAACAATGAGAGGCTTCACAAAACTCAATTTGGGAGACACACATGTGGTGTAGTTACAGAGAGACATTCCCGTGACACTTGCAAGTGGGAAGTGAACTGGACACCAGATGAAGTGAGGGAAGTTTGGGGGCAGAGAAACTTGCTTCCTTAAGTTACAAAACAGAAATGCCTCCAACCAGGCAGAACTGCCCAGGGGACTCTGTATATGGGGTGTGCAAGGTTAATTAACCATCTACCCCCTGCGTCTGCCATCAGCCCCTTGACCACCACTGTAGGTGATGACTCTGAACTCCGCAGGACAAGATCTGTTTACTGAAATACTCTCTTCTTTTCTTTTTCTTTTTATTTGGGGGTAGGGTTAATGAGTACATCTGTCCTTGAAATCTCTAGCAGCTTTCTAGTGATTATTAATTCTTTCTTCATTCAGCAAATATGCATTCAATGACTAATGAACGAAGTAGGAAGATCCTCGTTCACCCAAATAGTCAATCTGAGGGGGACACACTGATCCCTTGAGCATCAGCTTGGAGGGAAACTCTTTTCTTCTACTTTTGGTTTCATTCAACTTCTTCTTCTTCAGATGCTATGGTGAATAATCTAATACCAAATTCCAATTCAATTCGATCCAATTCCAAATCTTGTGTGAGGGTATCCAGTTAGACAGAACCTAATTCAAATCCAGAACCCCAGTGGCAAAAAAATTTCAGAAATGTAGTTTTCATCTTTCTAATCTGTCCCACTACAAAGAGAATGAATGGAGGAAAGGCTGAGTGAGCCAATCCAGAGTACATGGCACATCACTGTAACTAGATCTCGTAGAGAAGATGGGCTTTGAAATAGGCCTTGAAAATGTGTAAGATTCCTGGGTGGGGAAGAGGAAAAGTGAACAGGGGATAATAAGAATAGCTTACCTGGACTGGGCCAGAGTAGGCAAGCTAGGAAGGCATGAGGTGGGTAGGAGTTTGGAAGGTGTTTAGAGAAGACTTAACTTGATCCAATAAACAGGGGAGTGGGAGAGACGTTGAAGGTCAAGGAATGGAGTTTGCAGAAGGTATACTAATGCTACCACTCCTATTAACATAATCAATATACACCTGCTAAAAGGTGATCGCCTACCTTTCAACTCTTCTACAGTTCTTAAACTCTACGAGTAGGTTGCCACTATGATTAGCATATTATTTTGCTGGTTTAATGTTTTCAGAATCAGTATGCAATCCCAGGAAGTAGAGAAATGCTTTTAAAAGCAGAAGGGGGGAGTTCCCTGGTGGTCCAGTGGTTAGGACTCGGTGCTTTCATTGCTGAGAGCCCAGGTTCAATCCCTGGTGAGGGAACAAAGATTCCACGAGCCGCATGGCTTGGCCCCCCCCAATTTTTTTTAATAAATAAATTAATTATTTTTTTTCAAAGTAGAAGGGAAAGTATTTCCATCCTAGAATTCTATACCCAGGCAAACTATCAATCAAGCATAAGTGCAGGGTAATGACATTTTCATTCATATACGAGCTCAAAAAGTCACCTCCCCCTTGTCTTATGTATCTTTTTATCATGAAGCATCTGAAGGAGTAAACCAAGAAAGAGGAAGACATTGGATGCCAAAAAGAAGGAGTCTAATACAAGAGCAAAGTTGAGGGAATCAATGAGATAATCATAAGAAAGATCCTAAGGCAATGACTGCACAATAGCCTAGGGAATACCCAGTCCAGATTGAACCAGGAGGACAGAGAGCTATGGGATGGAAATCTCTAGGGAAAAAATTAAAATTGATAAAATTCCTAATACTTTAAACATATCAAGAGAAGACTTACAACATTTAGGGAAGAATTAATGATAAGTATATAGTAAACTAAGGAAAAGAGAGAGAATTATTGACTCTACCAAAAACAAGGAAAGTACAAGAAAGGAAATATAACCTAGAATATGCTCCACAGTAAATAATTATTTTCAAAATCATAGTAATGTAAACACTAAACATTGACCATTTCAAAAATTATGCTATAACGATGTTGTGAGCCTGGGGGCAGAGAAGGTGTTGGTGGGGAGGGTGTGAGTGTTGAATGGGGTGGTGGGGGAGGTGTAAGAGAGCCCCAGACTCATCTTCCTTAGTAGGAAGTTAGTGGACAGAGTCTAATGGAACCCATTTAGATAAATGGAACTAAGTAATAGGAGAAGCTACTAAAAGATTTGAAATTGTGGCCTCTGGGGACTGTGAAAAGGGAGTTGGGAATGAGCCTTATAGAGTTACATTTTTTACTTTGAAACTATGTAACCATACAACTTTGATAAAAATAATGTTCTACAAGGATTTACAGTAAATGCTCAAGCTTAGTTCTCTGATCACAGTTCCCCTGTCCCCAAATCCCCTGTCTCAGACCCTTCTAGCTACTAGCTACGAGCTACTGGCTGGCAATATACATCAGACCACAGACTGGCACTGGCAAATAGGTGTTTCAGACTTTGTTGAATTCTACGTTTGTTGCAAAATCAGAGTCTCTTAAAGTCTTTGGGAATCTCTTAAAATATTAGTATTACCGATGGCCTCAGCTTGTTTGCAACCTAGGGAAGGCACAATGGCAGGGAGGAAGGCTCAGGAAGTAGCAGGCCTTTTAAAGAGCTGCTTTGGTCATGGTATGCTCTAGCCAGGGACAAAGCAATTTAAGAACTTTGTAAATGTGGGAGGAACAAAGATACAACACAATCTAAAAATTAGTTTTTGTCTATGGCTTAAAATTATGTGTTCTATCCCTCCGGGGCAGGCTGGGAAAATAAAGGACAATTGCTCAAGGAAAACAATGTATGGAGCTGCTTCTGGGTGAAACATCAGAAAAACACTGTAATATTTTCAGCCCTTCCCCTGGCTGTGTTCTCTCTCTCTGTACTTCCCTTGGGCTGCCTGGCTTTTGGAAGAGTGGGAGATAATCATTATTGTTCAGGAGGGAGGGAAGGCCAATCGTTCAATATCGGAAATTTAGAGAGTGTTTCATTTTCTAAGCTCCCAGTTACTAATGTATTAAGTTCTCTGAAAAATTCTCTTCATCATTTTCTGTGATTATTATTTTTTTCTTTCTAAGCAGCATAAAGCTCCAGTAGAAGGCAAAGACATCTCCTCGTCTGAATTACTGCCACCGTGAAATAGATTGAAAAAAATATATCATTTTATATCAACCAGTAGCATCCCAGTCCACGGAGGGGTGTCTCCTAAAGCTATCAAGATAGTATCAGAGTATTAATCATTTCTGGAACAGTGAGAGCCCCAACACAAGCCAGCACCCACAAAGGCTACAGCCCCAGGGCCAGCTGCCACCGCCCAGGACAGACACCCGCTCGGGATTCAATCTCTGAGGTCTGTGACTGAGAGCACATGCCTCCTGGCTCCCGCTATTTGCCCAGGCACTGTGGCTGAGTGGGCCCTGACCTCCCAGAGCTGGGAAATCACAAAGCCCTGGTCATTGCTGTCAAGAGGGCCGGGAACAGCATGGGACTGCTGCAAACACACCCACACACATACAAGTGTGCACTAAACACACGTAATCAAATACTCCTCGTGGTGGACATACACTTAAATAATGCAGGCTGGCCCCATGTGAAACTGTGCAACACCTTGGTTAAGAGCCCAGCTTTAGAAGGAGGCTGGATTCAGCGTTCAGCTATCAGCTACTTAATTTCTCTAAACCTCTGTTTTCTCATCAATTAAATGGGGATAATAATAGCACCCACCTCAGGGGGTTTCATAAGAATTAAATGAAGCCATATGTGAAGAGCTCTAGCCCAGTGCCTTGCATATGAAAAAGATTCCATTGGTATTAGCTGTTATCAATAATAAAAATGGAGGTTTACAACTCAATTAGGTATATTTTAGTCAGTACTGGATAAATGTTTGTATTGATGGTAGAGGAACCATTGTGTATCAAAGAATTCTTCCCTTTTGTGGAACTTCTTTCCAAAACCTTCTGCGGGGAGGGGACTCCTGGTGTATTTAAGTATCTATTTTCAGACCACTAAGTATCTGATGGAAAGGCTGGAGCTGTGAGGTACAGAGAGGTTCTGTAAGACATTAAATAGATTAACTCTGAGAAGGTAAAGTGTAACTTAATGCAGAAGTAGGAGTTTTATAAAAATTCCTTTTACGTCCAGCTCTAGGAGCATGTTAGGGAGTTCAGAGAGAGAGACCATAGGACCATGGTACATCTAATTGTCTGTGCTTTCTATCTGAAGGCAACTCTCTCCTGTGAATAACAGTTTGGCAGCAAAAAAGCATACTAGTGGGTCCTATAGGTGGCTTTTTTTTTTTTTTTCCTTTTGTGGTACGCGGGCCTCCCACTGTTGTGGCCTCTCCCGTTGCGGGGCACAGGCTCCGGACGCACAGGCTCAGCGGCCATGGCTCACGGGCCCAGCCGCTCCGCGGCATGTGGGATCTTCCCGGACCGGGGCACGAACCCGTGTCCCCTGCATCGGCAGGCGGACTCCCAACCACTGCGCCACCAGGGAAGCCCCAGTAGGTGGCTTTGATAAAGGCTCCCTTTGTTGTGAGGTTGGTGCGCTTCCTGGATGGAGGGGCCTGCCTCCATTGCCAGCCCTGAGTGAGAAATGGTCCAAACAGCTGAGTACCCCATTGGGCTGTGTCTTTCCTCTGGAGAAAGGCCCTCTGCACCCCACTCTTCCTGCCTCACACCAACCCCAGGGAAGATTCTGGGAGGACTCTCACAGTTCCTCCAGAGCTCACGCCATGGTTCCCTGGGGTTGGACCCCCTCGCCTAACCACGGCACTGCAAGGGCCAGTGCTGGAGGGTGAGAGATTTTCTTTTCGTTTCGGTGCCAGCCAACAAAATGACTTTTAAGAGTCTGGCAGCCCCTGGGAGAAGGAGGTAGTTAACTCACCAACATGCCACGTTTGTGTACTTCCTGACCAAGTCTTTCTCATCTCCTATAGTCATTGGATGGCGACACCCCACACTCTGTAGGGTGGGTGTTACTGGCCCCGTTTCACATGGGAGGAGATTAGGGTTATGTGACAGAAGGTGACGCAAACTAGTTGAGTTGTGCCATCTCTTGGCCTCTTGCCCACAGGTTCTTCCACCTCATGGGACCCACAGATACACAAGTAGCCCCTTTCTCATCAAAGGCACCTGTAGCAAAGTCAGGGCTGGGATTGTAAAGGGAACTCACATATAGTTCCTGCATCAGGAAGTTTACAATCCACTGGGTGAAACAGAACACACATATACGAAAGGATAACTGACAATTATTACTCAGCAAATCACATTAGATGTATGGTGTGTGTGTGACTGTCTGCCCTTGAGAGCTTACGTCCTAAATGATGCAAAGAAGGCCAGGGCGGAAAGAGGGTCTGACCTGGGCATGACCTAGAGTACCGAGAGGGTTGCGTGGGGCTGGGAGGGGTCCAGCTTCAGGAAGCAGAGCAGTTTGAACTAGGCTTTGAATAACAGCCAGGTGGAAAGAAACTTCGAGGGGGTTCCAGGCCGGGAGAAGACGAACTTGTGTGGCTCCTTTCAGCAGCCAGTGAACCTTCCAGAACTGGAAGGTTCTTGTGTGGGCGAAGGGGATGGCAGTGAGGAAAGGTAATGGAGACCGGGCTGTAGAGGGCCCGGGGGGCAGCTGTGATGGTTGATTGTCATCCTGTGGGCAGTGAGGGTTCTTGAAATTTCCCAGCAATGGTGTGGAGTAGGTGCAGCATTCAGAAGGTGATGCGGGCAGGGAGTCCAGGTAACTGCCCACAGTCACAGGGGAGAGTTGGTGAGCTGAGGGAAAGGAGAGGACAGATGGAGAAGTGAGTTTACCGCGAGAGATGAGGAGCAGGGCTCTGGGGTCAGATGGACCTGGATGGCGACACAGGGTGTGACCCTGGGCAAATTACTTTACCGCCCTGGACCTCAGAAACAGTACTCATAGATGTAAATAATAGCGGTACCTGCCTCCTGCTGGGAAGTTTATAAGGGATAAAAAGTGCTCAGGGGGACTTTGCTGGTGGCACAGTGGTTAAGAATCCACCTGCCAATGCAGGGGACACAGGTTCGAGCCCTGATCGGGGAAAATCCCACATGCCTTAGAGCAACTAAGCCTGTGCGCCACAACTACTGAGCCTGTGTGCCACAACTCCTGAAGCCCACGTGCCTAGAGCCCGCGCGCTGCAACAAGAGAAGCCACTGCAATGAGAAGCCCGCGCACGGTAACGAAGAGTAGCCCCCACTCGCCACAACTAGAGAAAGCCCGCACGCAGCAACGAAGACCCAACGCAGCCAAAAATAAATTAATTAATTTAAAAAATAAAAATAAAAAGCGCTCAGGGCAGTGCCTGGCATATAGGAACTATTACATCAACAACAACTACTACTGCTATTGCTATTATTACTTTTATTAGTGTAGGGCAAAGGGGAAGGAGGGGTTAATGACAGGAGACTATGGTCTAAGAACCTGAAAGTAGGACGGCTGTGGACCAAGACGGAGGGCAGCCTCCACATGCCCTGTGTGGAGGCCACTGGGGTCGGATGCTCCACGGGCTGGAGCCCGGGGCGGGGGTGGCGCCTGCCGGCCGAGTAGAAGCCCCTCCCTGCTGCTTGAACTCTCCTTTCTTGTCTCCTGTGTCCCAGCTGCCTCCGGCTTCTAGAAATCAGACTTCATTCCCAGAAGGGAGGTGCATGAGGCTTCTTGGCGCGGACTGGGGGGAATCTAATTCTACTCGGAAAGACTTTCCCCTTTCTTACTCTGTCTCCCACACAGAAGGGCAGGGGGGCAGGCAGTGAGGGAGGGGGTCGATGGAACCCGGAAACTCAGAGCCAAGGCAGCCCCTCGCCCCGCAGCACAGAGTTCAGAGGCAGCTGGAGCGCCAGGCGAGGGCTTTCCCTGTGAGAATCAGTTTCAGATACGAGGTCGATTTTATTTCCCCCCGTTGCAATTAACGGAGAAAAATATTTCAAAGCTGTAGAATTAAAGGCCGGCGTTTTATTAGGGTTTAAAATAGTCGCTATGAAATTTGCTCCTGCCACTGGTAATTACAACGTACATCTTAGTATCCCCCTGCTTGCCAGCCCCGAGATAACAGCGCTGTGTGTGCTGCATTTGGCTCTGCAGAGAAGGTAAAATCCTTATCTTATCTCCATCTGCACACAACAACCAGCCTCTCTTCCAATTCAACCCTAATCTTCTTAGTAAATAATACTGATATTTTTCACCATAACAAAATGGAGCTGGTGCCAGATTCTCACTGATAACACCTCTCGTTTACACACCGTTCTCTGTCAAAATCGGCCCGATTTTTCTTAATCTCTTTAACTTATCAAAAAAATACTTTTTACATTGGGTCATAGTAAGTTCTTTTCTACCAAATAATAATATTATAAATAAATCCCTTTGCCTACAGCTGACTCACTGAAAAGATCCTCGGCCTCCTCATTTTCTTCATGAATGGGAAATTGTTCTGCTCTTCAGTTTTCCTCTAACTTTGAGGTCCACACCGAGCGAATCGTTCCCAGGCAGGCCCTGAGCCATCTTCGTATCTCACAGGGGGTCAGCTTGGTCCAGGATGTGCAAGCTCGTTCTTTATTTTCATTGTCCTGGGTGGTAGGGTGGTAGGCTTCCCCCACCCCGCTGCCTCCAACTTGGTCTGTCCAGGGAAAATGCAGCGATTTCAGACAAATCCTGGCAGGCTCTTTCCCAGCCTGCAGAAAGCCCACCAACACACACACACACACACACACACACACACACACCCACACCCACACACACACACACACACACACACACACACACACACACACACACG
>NC_041225.1:61426985-61456448 GCF_002837175.3 Physeter macrocephalus
CAACACCCACACACACACACACACACACCCACACACACCCACACACACACACACACACACCCACACACACACACGGATAGGCCTTTGCTCAGAGCCCCATCTTGGCAGCAACTGGGACCCAACTGCCTTCTCCTATCACCTTTCAACGTGAGTCTCAGAATGTCATGCAACCAGGGAAGGCAAAACCGAGAAGTGTGCATCACACAGCAGGTATTTATTGAGCACTTACTGTTTGCGCATTCCAGGCTTAGGCTAGTAGGGATTCCAGAGATAAGAAAGCAGTTTTGGCCTGCCAGGAACCCACCGCATATGCAGTAGGCTCTCTCTGGGCATGAGGAAAACTTCCAACTGGGAGGAGGATTAGGGTTTAAGAAATGTAAGATGTTATAGGAAAAATAGGATTGGGGGAAGGAGGTTGAGAATGAGCCCTTGGAAGCCTTGCCAATCTTTGTGTAATCACTAAGATAAAGCAGAAGGAAGGAGATAGTGACAAAGACACTATCAATAACATTTTACATAGTGCAAATTAGTAATAATTGGCACTGTACTGGGAGATCCCAATTTCCATTTCCAATTTCCTTGTTCACTAGAAACATTCTATGATTTCCCTCTCCTGCAGTTTCCATAATATGCTTGTAAATTTGCTTTGCTTTGTTGTAGATAATGCACACCTAAGAGGGGTTTTATTTTCTTTGTCTGTCCTCCTTCCAAATGCCCAGTGCTTTCTCATTCTATAATGTCCCCATCATGGGCAGCTGCCTCCTATCTCTGGGGCCTTGATTCTCTGGGGTGGGGGTCTGCTCCCTCCCCCAAGACCCTGATGAATCCAGATGCTTAGACAGCAAAGACTGGGGATGCCCTGTGTTTAGGCATTTCTCAACCCCACGTGGGTCTTAAATACCCAGGATTGTGGGATGTGGGCTCTGTCCGTGGTACACGTCTTGCCGAAGCATGTGACACCAGCCTCTTGCCTGCAAGTGGAGGGAGTAAGGTTCTGATCTCTGTTTGCTCTCCTTATCTTCCTTTCTCTTTTCCTAGGCAGCATTGGAAAACCCTTCCATTTTTTATTCTCATCATTCTGCCTCACATGCCCTTTTTATTCCTGATACCCAGTTGCCTCATCATCTGGGAGGCAGGAGGATATAGTTATTAAGAATCAGAATCACACAGAGCTGGGTTTGAGTCCTAGCTCTGCTACTTGCCTGCTGTGTGACTTTGGGCAAATTACTTAACCCTTCTGGGCCTCAGTTTCCTTATCTGTAAAATGGACTTAATAACAAACCTATCTCATAGGACCCATGTAAGGTGTTGAATGTTTTATAATCTGATTTTAAAATCTATATATGTACCTGGATCAATAAATGCTCAACAAAGACTCAAGAAATGATAGTTATGGTTAATAATAATATTAATTGGAACCCAAAGAAGAGAGGTATCAGTGTTGGCTGGGTGTCATTGGTATCATTGTCTGGGAATCTATCCAGAGTCATAGAAGTTCAGGAGAGCTGCTCACAGAAGGCCAGGCAAGTTCTTTAAAGAGGTCTCTGAGCATTTTGGTTTGGAGACATCTTCAGAAACTCAGTGTTTGCTGGACCCACCGACCTCTTGGGAACAGCATGAAGGGCACAGACAGTACAATGAACAACTTTGTGCCCTGATTAATAATAAAGACTCCAAAAATGTGCAAAATTCATTTTTCAAAGTGAAATTCTTCCTGATCATTTTGAAGGCCAATTTAATCCAAACTATGTCTACGAAACTCTCCAAGATCGCAGGGCTGCTGTTTACACGGGCCTAGTGAGCAATTTTTATACGAAAACAACTAGAGATGGATCTTGGTGCCAGACCTGCCCCCTTCTCTATCTTTGTGGGGCAGTCATCCTTTAGTGCAGCCACCCTGTTACTTCCACTTCTGTAGCCTCTCCAGCTGCTTCTCTGAGATTCCCTCCTCTTCCTAGGTACGCCCATGTAGTTGAAGCAAAAGATAATCCAGTGTGTCAGTCACTCCCTAGCAGTTGTGTTTGGACTTGTATTAAGTGTTTACTGTGCACCAGGCACTATGCACAGTATGGACTCTTTATGTATGAACTCATTTAATCTTCTAACAACGCTTTTAGGCAGGTACCCTCTGGGCCCCCTACCATCACCAAGCTTGTCCCCTCCAACTTGACTCAACCCGCCACCAGTACCCTGGAGCTTTCACCATCTCAGAAGGCCCTGCCAGGTCCCAAGAACTGGAGAAAAGACTTTTAGACCTTTCCCTCACGGCCTCTCCCTCCTTGATCTCCAGTCACTGCAGCATTGTTAGTTCATCGGAAGGTGTGTATTGTGCTTTTTTCCAACAAGATTCTGAGGGCTTTTAGGGCATAGATCACACCACAGAATCATAAACATCTAGGGCTAGAAGTTGTGTTAGACATCTTTTCATCCAACACCTCATTTTATAGTTGAGGAAACAAAAGTCTGTAGAGACAAAATATGTTTCTTTTGTATTTCCCGTGACTTCCTGAAGTGGGTGGGTACGTAGTAAATGCTCAATAAAAGCAAGGCCATCTGTTTGGATCCAGCACTGTGCCAACATTTAGTATGAAATCTTCAGTACAAGCCTGTCTAGCACTTGTTTTAATTGACTGTGTTCACAATATACACAACATACAGGTATCCCGCTTTAAGAAGATCTAATATACTAACTTAACAAACCAGATAAACTAACATGAATTATTCATTCTAAAAGGCAGGGTTCCTTTAAATAGCTACTATATTTATGACCAGGTTGGATTTTAACACTGAATTTAAACTGAATTTTTCAGCCACATGTCGACTGCAGAGACTAAGGCCCTCTTGTGCTTTGCTTGCTTTGCAAACGGAATGGATCTCTGAAGCAGCCCATAGTCCAACAGATTATCCCCTGAGTCTGAACCTTGGTTAATGAGTCATCAGCAAACCCAGGCTGGCTGGATGAATGGGTAGATGTGGGTATGGAGATCAGGCAGCTCTAGGAAGCCAGATCTCCAGGTAAAAAGTGGGAGGTGGGAGATGGCCAGGTCAGCACCATGCCCCACTCAGCTGGGGTGCGGTCATGCTCCTCCATCACCGGCTTTCTCAAGAGTGTACCACGGTCAAGGCCAAATGCCATCCACTGCCTTCCTTGCCTTGCCATTGGTCATCCAAGTGTTCTCTTCCCTCCATAGTCCCTCTCTCTTTCTCTCCCCTCTCCCTCTCCCTATCTGTGTGAATATGTATGGGAGAAGGGAACTAGCCAAGTAACAGTGTTAAAAATAGATTTTCTATTATCTGGGCGGTTCTTTAATGTTCGTATGAAAAGGACCCTGGCCCTTTAAGAAGTCAGGAAGTAAACACTGGAAGCTCTTGCAACAAGGATAGAGGAATTCTGAGAAGATTAAATAGAAGTAAACTGCTGACACAGGGACATTAACTGCCTCCATGAAATCCCTGCCCTTCTCAGTTATCCACCCTGGAAGACAGCCTGTTCTTTTGGGCCCAGGTTACCATGAATAGACCCCACTGTTGACTTTATTGCTGGAGCCCACGAGGTAAGCATGAGGCCTGAGGAATAAATCTACCTTCAGAGGCCTCCCTACCCTTGCCAAGGACTGCAAATGACCCGGCATCCTTTAGGATCTGAAACAGAGAAGTTCCTATGTGAAATCCCCCTTCGTCGCTCACCCCCCCTTGCCATCTGCTCACCTCCCCACTCTGTGAGCCTTTCAGCACCTCCAATTTAGTCCTTACTTGAGTGTTTTGCCCTCACTGCCATGTTGTTCCATGAGTATTCCCTGCCGTTTCACTTGATTATATTTTCTTTACTCAATTATATCATAAGTCTAATAATAATAATAGTAAACATTTAGTAGGTGTGACTCTTATGGGCCAGACACTGCGCTTAGCACTTGACATATATAATCTCATTTAATCCTCAAATGACCCCTGAAGGTAAGAATTTTATTCCTATTTTACAGATGGCAACACTGAGGCTCAGAGAAGGTAAATACTGTCTGAGCACTACACGTTCATCCCTCTACAGGACATGGTCTCTGCCGGTGCCAGGTGCAAGTTCTTCCCTTCCCTCCCTGTCAAGGCTCCACACATCACACTTACTTGGCAAATGCCACCAACCAGCGTCTCCCCCATCCAGGGGACTTGGAGCTCAGTTTCACGAATGTTGAGATGTGTCTTTTCATGGACGTGTTGCGGAACGCAGAGTCCCTGCATTCCTCTGCCCTGCTCCTCCTCATACGCTGTCTGGCTGCACTTCCAGGATGGTGAGGATTATAGGGTGGTGAGACAGGGGCCCAGACATCTGGAAAGCAGGATCTGCTTGCACGCAAGAAGCCCTTTCCAGGATGTGAGGCTGAAAAGTGGCTGGAGTTGTTGGTATTTGCTCTACGGCAGCTGTGGCAGGCCCAGATTGGGAATGCTGGTTAGGGTGTAGGAGGCTTTCAAAGTCAAGGGCAGAACCTCCCTGCCAAGTATGGACCCGCCCTGCATGTGGCAGCCTTGATTGGACCCTCGTTTATTATCGTAATGAGGATCCCTTTTTTAATGTGTTTTTTCTAGCCCTCATGTGGCTGAACTGTTATTTTTCTCACTTGACTTTTTTTGCCTATGAAATGTTTTGGATAAATATGCAGCTGAAATGGCTTGTTACTGACTGTGTACATTTGTAGTTGAATGAAAAGTAAAAAACATACAGCATTTCACATATAAAATATTCTGTTAATGTTATATAATTTGGCTGCGGAGTATCATTTTGCTTTTATGAAAGGGTTTCATATACCCTCAGGAATAGCAGATGGCTATAACACGCAGTAATTATCGGTTACTAAATATCACTTATATCATACTGATATATTCATACAAGTATAACCATGTTAAGTGTACAATTTTTTAAAAGACAGAAGGTAATGTGAGTGCTTGAAACTATGGTGGGACTTAAGTAAACTGGAGGAACTGTCTAAGGTGTAAGCAACTCTAGGAGCCCTGTTGGGCAGCTGAGCCCCACTCCCCATCGCTCGTTGACCTCTGCTCTGGGTTTTCACAGGGAGCTGGGCTCTGCCGGCACACACAGCTGGTCAGGGCGGGAATGTGAGGAGGGATGTCGTGCGGAGGTCAGCACTTGAGCAGATGTTCTGAATTCTCGGCTCAGAAGCTGATGTTTAGGACCAGCCATGACTGCCATTTTCAGCATAATTTCTATTTGGCTGTGAGTCAGTGAGGATTCAGAGACCCCCGGATGGAAGCTGAGTTGGTCCAACAATGAAGCTCTCTACAGGCTATGAATCCCACACGAGGCCTCTGCTCGATGCAAAGGCCAAGGATGATTTCCATTCCCCAAACAACTCCCCTGGAAGCTCACAGAACTTCGAGGTCCCCTGCCCTTCCCTGTTGCCCTGTTCCCAGAGAATGAAGACCCAATCCAGGTAGCTCAAGTAACTGCCATATTGGGGAAGCCAAACTGCTGTATACAGCAAGTGCCTAATCAATGGTGGCTGTCTCACTGGCACAGAGAAGGCACTTCAAAGCTGAATCAATGTGGTTTTAGGTTGCCTGCTTGGTTAGGATTAGCAAAGCCTAGGGTGGCAAGTAGATTTCATCTCTTGGACCAATTCTGATCAATCAGTTGGGGCTTCTTGGAGCACCTTCCTGAAGAATCTGAAGAGTCCCCATTTAAGAAAAGGGGTGCTGTAATCACCTAGTGATGTCTGCCATGGACATGGGCATGAGGGAGGAGCAAGAGTTTGGTGCATATTTGATAATCCGGCTTGCTCTAGATTGAATGTTTCTCCCCAAACTTCATATGCTGAGACCTAATCCCCATTGTTATGGTATTTGGAGATGGGGCCTTTGGGAAGTGATTAGGTCATGAGGGTGGAGCCCTCATGAATGGGATTAGTGCCCTTATAAAAGAGACCCCAGAATGATCTCTTGCCCCTTCAGCCATGTGAGGACACAGAGAAAAGACAGCCACCTATGAACCAGGAAGCCCTCAGAAGACATCTTCTGCTAGCACCTTGATCTTGGACTTTCTAGCCTCCAGAACTGTAAGAAATAAATTCATATTGTTTAGAAGCCACCCAGTCTATGGTATTTTATTATATCAGCCCAAACACAGCTCTACTTGTACTTGTCCTTAGATCTCATCTCATTGTCACCTCCTCAAGAGGTGCCCTAACTTCACAGCAACATAGCATAGGGCTTGAGAACACAGGCCCACCATCAGGATCTGAATTCTGACCCTGCTACTTACTAGCTTTGTGATCTTGAGCAAATCTTTTAACTTCTTTATCCTGCCGTTTCCTCATCTGTAAAATGGGACGAATATTAGCACCCACCTCAGAGGATGATTGTGAGTATTAAATAAGCTGAGACATTGATATCACCTACGACAGTGTCAGACCCAGAGTTAAGTCCTCCTGAAGACTTTGCTAGCCATTATTATTATTTCCAGGCTAGCTCCTGTGCCACCACCTAATCCTCATCCAGTTGTAGTTTACCTCTGCAGTGTGGTATTCGGTTAATGTCTGCTTCTCCCACTCCTGTCTGTCCAAGAAATGGGAATGGATAATTTCCAGGACTGGGTGACACATTCTGCAGGGGAGAAAGAACTGACAGCTCTGGGGACACCTGAGCTCTCCTCCAGATGATTTTCTCCTGCAGCTTATGGTTGTGCCACATTGTTGCAGGAGAAAGAGAGAGATGGTGGGGGAAGGCATAGGAGAAGTCAAAAAGGAGAGGTGAGAGAAAAAACTAGGCGCAAAGAGGAGGGAAAGTGGGAAATAGAGGGAGACCACCTTTTAAAAGGTGGGAAATAGGAAAAATGAGAAAGTTAAATAAGCAAGTGAGAAGAGGAGGGGGAAAGGAATGGAAAAAAGGGCCAAATGCTGAAGGAGCTGAACATTTTGAGGGATGGGGGTGTCAGTCAGGGAACAAGACCACTGGAAGCCTCAGGCTATCTGAGGATCCCCTGGGCCCTGGAGCAGATTCTCTGTTGGGGGGCAGGGCTGGGGGAACTGCTCCAAGGCTAAGAGCGTGGTCTCTGGCCTCAGCTGCCTGAGTGTAAATCCTGGCCCTCCCCCCTTACACATACTGCCTGAATAACCTTATGCAAGCCACTTATCTGAGCTCTGATTTCCTCATCTGTAAAACTGTGATAGAAAGTACCTGTTTCACAGCATCATTGTACAGTCTGCCCTCCGTATCCGCGGGTCCAACCAACCACAGACCATGTACTATGGTTACAATCTGGGTTGCTTGAATCCGTGAATGTGGAACCCGGGTACAGAGGATCGGCTGACTATGGAACTCCAGCATCTGCAGATTTTGGTATCCATGGCGGATCCTGGGACCAATTCCCTGTGGATACAGAGGGTACTACAGATTCCCTATAGTACTAAAATAACTCATGTAAAATGTTTCAGGTTGTTGGCACACAGTAAGCTCTCAATGAATGCTAACAGTAAGGATTGTTATTATTAGAAAATGCCCAGTGGACCTCAGGATCTCTAATGCATCCTCCCTGTGCTATGGTTTTATCGAGTGCTCAAAGCTCAGGAGTACTAAGCTTGCAGCACCAGAGGTTAACTTGCTTCAGCACCCTTTTACTGAGGATTCCTCTGTTTCAAGCTCTGTGCTGGGCCCTGGGGATAGAGAAAAGGCCCCAGAAGTCACTTTGGGCTCTAGATAGGAACTGAAGCCCATTCTTAGGACAACCTCCTGATAACGTGGGACTTTCTCACTCCCAGCGCAAGTCTCCGTCACCAGAGTGGTGGGAGGATGCAGCCAGAAGCTGTGAACTGAGCCAGATAGAGGGAAGGCCAGGAGAGGTGGAAATAGGTGCACAATTCCAGTGCCCAGATTCTGGCTCCAGCTCTTCTGCAACCACTGCGGGACCTTGAGTCTGGTGACTTCTCTGAGACCCTGTTTTGCACATTTTTAAGTCAGGGAAAGAATGTCTGCTGTAACCTATTTGTAGGATTACAAGAAAGCGGGATCCACTCAAATGCCCAAAGTTTTTATTTTATTTTTTCAGCTTTATTGAGGTATAACTGATGAATAAAATTGTAAGATATTTAAACTGTACAATGAAATGAAATGATTTGATATACATTTGGATTCCCCCCCTTGAGTTAATGAACACATCCATCACCCCACATATTTACCTTTTTTTTTTAAGTTCTAAAGTTAAGTTCTACCCTCTTTGCAAATTTCAATTATACAATACAGTGTTAGAAACTGTAGTCACCAGGTTTTTATCATGATAATTATTTGTGCACAAAAAGATGATAAAGTTTCAAGCCAGGATAGAAAATCCTTCTGGAGGGCTTTTTCTTTTTTTAAAAAATAAAAATAAAAAAATGCTCTGACTAGTATTAGAAAAACAATGAGAAGGGGGCTCAGGTCAGCGGAGGGAATAAACTCTCAGGGGAGACGTGCTCAGGGCAGAGGGGTGGCCGGATGGCCTGTAAATGGTGGGACTGAAGTGAACCCTTGCCCCTCTCTGAACTTCCTCCTTTAAGGACTGCACAGGAAGGCAAGGTCCTGAAATACCGTAAGAATGGTGTTTCTCATTCCTCTCCAGTCCAAACAAGGAAGCCGGGAAATCTTGCAAGGGCATGTTTTAGTTCAAAGGCCTCAAGTCCAAAGAGCAGAGTAAGTTCAGCTGGAGTCAAGAACCAAGATCTCGAATGCTCACATGGTCTGGCCCTAGGTCCCCGAATCTCCCCAGGCATCTTAGCCTCTGAGAAGGCTTTGACTGGATCTCGCCTATTGAACCTGGATCACTGACTGATATTTTGGTTGATGTGGGGTCAGTCAAATCAGATAGTAGGGGTTGGCTGGTAAATGACTTCTTTCCGCATAGAGTTATATGAATAACTGAAAAGAACTTCATTTGTTTGTTCATTCAACAGCTATCTATCAATGAACGTCACACTATAGAATTCTAGAGGCTGAATGGAAATTAACATGACTGTTGGGGTCCTCTCAGAGTCTGTGCTCACGTGGCCACAATGAAATCTTTTTTGAAATGTGAAACCACAAATTTAAAGGGACTGTTGGGCTACCTTAAATGTATTCCATTTCCAAATTCCTTTTCAGGAGGGCAACAATATCTATAATTCAGCACCACAAACAGTTTCCTCATGTACCCTCCCAGACAATACTATCCCTCCCACCACCAAAAGGTAACCTCTATCACCCCAAATTCATTTTGCCTGTTCTTGACCTTTATGTAAATGGAGTCATACTTATAGTGTATACTCTTGTGTATCTGGCTTCTCTCATTCAACAATATGTTGTTGGGTTTATCAGTAGTTTGTTCTTTTTCCTTGCTATGTAATATTCCATTGTGTGAATATACCACCCATTCTACTGTTGATGGACATCTGAGTTATTTCCAGTTTGGGACTATTACAAATAGAGTTGCTCTGAATATTCTTTTAAATGTGTTTTTGGTATCATAAGTACTCATTTCTGTCAGGTACATACTCTCTTAATTTTAAGTTTACCACGTTGAAATGGGTCTTTGTGGCCACTTGATTCAAGAAATGTCAATATTCCTAACTGGAAGAAAATGTCTTTGTATTCCACTAGTTTGCAGTAAGTCGTGGAGCAGCCGTTCCACTCAAAGACTTTCTATTCTATTCAGCGTATCTGAAACCACAACAAACTCTTCTTAGAGAGAATGGTGCCCAGCATACACTCAGAAAAAGTATTCATGAGGTACAACACATCGTGCAGTCATATGCAGAATTCTAAGTCTATGTGCTACAACAGACTCAGAGCAATTTAAAAATCAGAGTAAATGGTTTTTTTTATATATATATCAAGATTCAACTGGCCTGGAAAAACTAATTTTAGAGTGTGACCCCCAAAGTTCTAAGCAGATAAAAGGAGGTCAAATCTGAACAAACCCTTACTAAGTTGATGGGGATGGAGAGCCAGGGAGCAAAGGTGAAAGCTATGGAGACCTTCTATTCCCCTGGAAGCAAGACTCTTACTTCCCCTTGCAATTCTCTGCTTATCTTTTATGTTTTATCATTATTAGTTGAACTCCTCACGGCCACTGTCCTGAACAGTTCCCCAAAGGCAGAGGGCTTACAGGTAGCTTAATGCGCCTGTATTACCTAGTCTGTGGTACCCAGCACGAGTTGATGTGAAAAATATTTAATTATTAATTTTGGACATGTCATGCTCTTCTCCCCTACTAGTGATAATGAGGGAATTTGGACCATGGCTTAGGAGACAAGTAGTAATAGTGGTAGAAGCAGCTGTCATTTACTAAGTACTGGTCACTGTGCTAAGCCCCTCACGTTGCTTATCTCCATTCTGTTAGCCCTATTTTACAACTGTGGAAACTAAGGTTCAGAAAGTGTAAGTAACTTGCCCAGGTTTGCACTGTTAATCTGCAACATCAGCATTCAGAACCAGGAGCACCTGGCCACAAAACCCAAGCTCTCTCCTCTACCTCATGTGGCGAGCTTGTGTTTACATGTCACTTTCCAATTTGCCAAGTGCCTCTTCATACAATTTATGTCACTTAATTTTCATGACAAGCAGAGCTGGGCATGCCATTTCCACTTGCCAGTGTCACACAGCTGGTAAGGGGCAGAACCGAGATTTGAACCCAGGTTGTCTGACATAAAACCCAGTTCCCATTCCACTGTACCACAGCTACCTTGTAATGGAAGCCTTCTCCCCAAGTCCCTAGAGCAAGTCTTGTTTTCAACACCTTGCAGTTGATGGCAATTCAAGTTATCTAGAAAGTGAAGAGAGAAATTTCATGCTTTGAAAATCGAGTGCTTTTAGAAAATTCTAGGCTCTCAGCTGTGTTGAGGGGTTTGGGCAGGTGGTGGTCCCCATTTGGGCCAAGTTGCACAGAGTCGTGGCATAACCACAAGGATCAGGCCTGGGAGTAAATGAGGTGATCGACAGAATAGATTTCCCTTCCTCAAGAGAAATGTGAGACTGGTAAGAAAAAAGCCCAGGGTATGCGTACTCCTACCTACCCTCCCTACCCCAATCAGAGAGAGTTCCTCCGACATACTGTTCTGTTCTCATCCTTTAAAAGATATTATGTGTTGCTCATTGAAAGGTGTACGCTCCTTGAAAAGTACAATGTTCTGTATAAATGCAGGACGGTGGTGTCGTTATTGTTATTGTGATTATTTCTGCAGGGAAAGAAGAGGAGGGGCCACAGGGGATGGAGGTTCCTTCCCCAGCCCCGTCCCTCCTGCAGCGTCTGCTAACTGATCAGCAGGATGCCTCTGCTAGCTAGCTAGCTAGATAGAAGAGAGTCAGACCAAAAGTATTGTGTGAGGACATCGCGAATAACGCAGCCAGAATGATTCAAAAAGAAATCAATGGTCCTAAAAATAGCAAAGAGACATTCCCAGAATAATGTCTTAATGGGAACAAAGGAGTTGAATGATGAGTTGTATTGTAAAAAGTCAAGTGTTTTTAAAAATGTCTATGTAGAAAGATGAGTGATCAGTTTATAAAACTGATAAAAGTTTATAAAAGGGAGACGAAGGCCTGGTGACATTCAGGCTGAGAGGCCCCTGGACTCCAGCCCTGGGCAGGGCCCACTGGGAGAGGACCCACCTCCTCCTGTTAGCTGCCACTTCTTACTAGTATCTTGGAGGAAAGAGCTTCTGATGAGACAATCTTCTGGTAATAAAAGTCACCCAGGAAATAAGGAGCATGCGGACATGACAAAGCATTCACACACATATATGCGTGCATACAAGCGTGTGCACACACACCTGCTCTAGTTTGGTTCTTGGGTTCATTGTTTTCTATCACATCGTGCTGTGTTGATTTGTGTGCGTTTGGTTGAATTTGAGTGAATTGTGCTGAATTCATAATTGTCCTCAGTGTGGGTGTAAAGCATGTAGATATTCCCAATTTCAACCAGAGGGGAGAAGTGAGTCTTCAGATAAGAATCCTGAAATACAAAGAAGCACTACCTTACAAGGACTCTTCAGAACTCTCTCTGGCCTTGCTCTCTTGGATAAGGACTCAGAACCTCAGAGAAAATGCTGATGGTGGTCCCCAACAAGAGAGCTCTTGTGAGGCTCTTAGATTCTGCTGTGCCCCTGCCCCACCATCACCACCTCCACAGTGATCCATTGCAGGATCTGGGGTCAAGCTGATTAAGGAAGTTACATTTTTATTACTAATCATGACCATAAAAGATAAAAGTTTATTTATTGGTCCAAGGGTTAGTTTAGCAATTCAGTACTATCATCAGGGGACCAGGCTCTTTGCATTCTTTATTCCACTTGTCTTGCACTTCTTGGCTTGTGTCCTCAAGCTTATTGCCTCATGGTTACAATATGGCTGCCACTGCTCCTTAACACAAGAACATGTAGGGAAAGGTGGGAAAGGGACAAGAGAGTTTCCTCCTTGTGCTGCTCTTTTTTCATGGAGGAAAAATTTCCCCAGAAACCACAGAAGATTTCCCACCGTATCTCATAGAGAAACTGGAGAGGATAGAAGGTCTTGGGCTCTGGGCTCACACACAGGCTCTTCCACTTACTACCTGTGTGAACCTGGGAAAGTTCTGTGTCTCTATTTCAACAGTCATAAAATCATCACAATAATAGTGCCTATTTCATAAGGTTGTTATGAGGATTAAAAGAGTCAATATATACAGAGGTCTTAGAACAGTGACTAGTACATAGCAAGTTTTCAATACATGTTAGCAATTATTTTTAGTAACCTTCTCATCATTTCCTTGGCCAGATCAGGTCATATGCACAAGAGTGTCTCTCTACTCAGAGGCTATGAAGTTAGAGTCATCAGCAAGGATTTGAGTCTTTAAAGCATCTTATTAACAACCAAATATCACAGGTAAAGAAAACCTTAAGCCTTTGACTTCTAATACCTTAGTCCAGGAACTGGCTGCTAAATAATGTTAGTACATAGTGGCTCACTGGGAACTAGGCTGGAAGGAAAGAGATGAGAGAGAGGCGTCTGGGAGGTGTAGGGACCTGAGGACAGGTGCACTCAGAAGCCCTGTGTCACACCTGGCTAACTTTGCAGTTTTGTCCAGAGTGAAGGAAGCACTCAAAGGACACATCATCATCTGACTATGTGACTATCCTTGGCAAAGTTACAGGACAGTACGATTCGCACATTGACATTGATCCAGAAGATCATAGGAGGCCAGAAAGGCCCAAAGACAAGACTTCCTGGATCCTCATTAGCATACATTTTATTGTGCCAATCAGCTTGAGTTCCTTAAAAGCAAAGACCATTGATTTCCCATTCTTCTGCCATCCCCACAGTACCTTAAATAGTACAGACACAATACATTTTCAATATTGACCTGTTGGTCTATGCCCATATTCTCCCAAATAACAGCAGATGTCCTGCATTTCTAAGGGAGATACCTGGTGCTTTCAAGGCAGCCAGACAATGCTATCTTCCAGGTTGGTGCCCATCTTGATCCTTTGGGAATCAAGGAGGAAGAGATGGTTAAGAAACACTAATATGCCAGATACTATTCCATGTCATCCTTTGGCTGGCAAGCACAGTCATAGAACTATAAGGCTTTTCTGTAAAAGAGTCCCAGTGTCCAGCTGTGGAGCTGAGAGGCAGATGTATTAGAGGCTGCTCCCTGATTCCTAGCTCGCCCATGGACGATGTGTTGTTGGACTGATTCCAGAACTGGCCTCCTGATCTTCTGCTTTCCTGATGGTGGCAGAAGCAGCAGCTCCCTGGCGGGTCAGCTCTGTGGTGTTATTCTGGGAGTCATTCCTGGAGCCAGGCTAGAACCAGTTCCTGCAGCTCTTCTAATGGTTTCATAAGGACCCTGTGTTAAATACCTTTCTGCTTAAAATCTAGAAAGTGGCTTTGTCTCCTGCAGTTTAGCTCTGATAAAACTGAATGTATTATTCCCACTGAGGACAGAGCATGGAAGGGCAGAAGCTTTTCTTGGAAGCTACATGGAATTCAGTGGGACAGAATAGTGTTTTGAAGTCAGCTGGCAGATTCTCCTTCTGGGACTAAATCGTTGAAGGTCTGGACTTTATTCCCTAAGTGCAGCTACATCCTCCTACAGAAAATAATGGCACTATGTTATACATTTTACTGTTTGAGTGGCACCTCCTGCATGCCCACATTCAATCATCACATCCTAGAGCTCTGACAGGAGTAAGAAGTAAGCCTAATATTATAATCCCCACTTTCCCAATTAAGACACCATTGTTCAGAGAGTATGATCCAAGGGACCCTGACAAACATCTCACCAAGGCTTCCAAAATGTCAGATCTTTCAGTGCCTGCAATTCCAGCATTAGAGACTCATTCCTCTTGGATTAAGCACTGATCTCTACGGATTCTTCTTTTAAAATCAAATTGTCTAGGATCGAGGGCCATACACTGAGTTCCTGACATGCCACTATAAATGAGTTCTTGATCTTGTTTCTAATAAGAGGGATACGGCATCATAGGAGCACTCTATGCCTACAGGGTGGGGAGGGGGGGGTGCGTCTGAGAAGGCACTTGCCAGGAGAAGAACCAACCTATGCCAATGTTATTTTTCTTGGACATCATAACTTTTCTAACGGCCAACCCTGCCGTTGTCACACTTCTTTTCTCTTCAGAATGGGAGGGGGTCACAGATCTGCTGTTGGGATGGCCATTGCAGCCGTAGGGGTGAGGGGTGGATTTGAGAATATGAAACTTGCAGAGGAGACAGACTCCTTTCCTTTGCCAGGAAGCTTGGCAGGATCGGGCCCCTAGAAAACCCGGTGCGGTCCGGGCCTCGCCAGGGCCCCTGGAGCTAGAGTGGCAAAATTACCCAACTAGGTAAAGAGGCGACAGCTAGGGAGGCTTTACTTTGTCAGCAGTTTACTGGATGATTGCCCCATGCTCAGACAAGGATCTCAACAGGAGCTGCCTTGCCTGTCTCCAGCAAG
Organism: Physeter macrocephalus; assembly: GCF_002837175.3. Classification (NCBI taxonomy): domain Eukaryota; kingdom Metazoa; phylum Chordata; class Mammalia; order Artiodactyla; family Physeteridae; genus Physeter; species Physeter macrocephalus. Next base: position 61,441,930 of record NC_041225.1, read on the forward strand.
CCTCACCCTTCCTGCAAGCTGCAAACAGCCGGTGTTCACTGTCGGACCAACATCCTGCCCCCTACCAGGGTGGCTGACAAAGAAAACTCACAGGAGACAGCCTAGAGCCAACCAGGAGATGCTAACCCAGGAAGATGGAACCGCAGAATGCATCACCAGGTTGAAGCCAGCCGAAACTTCATTTCCCCCCTTTATGAATGTTTTCCAAAGGAGGCGCCGGACTCGGGGTTGGCTCACAAAAGGATTCGATAGGAAGATGTGACACCTCATCTTAAATTCCTTCACCGTGTTTCTGAAGTTGACGGCAGCGTCGGGAAGCGAAGCTGATAAAGTCCACTGTCCCCTGCAAGCGGACTAATCAGACGTGAAGTCTTGGCAAGAGATAACTAGGTTATAGGAGAGCCAAAATGACATCACATCAACTCCATTTCAGATCCTGTACACACCAGTGCCTATCACCACGAGAGGTATTTTCAGACCAGGACGTCTGTCCCCCCTTCCCCCTGTAGCTGTCACTCTGGGGTATGCCGGGAACTATGTGTCACTATGTGTAAAGCCTGACACGTTAAGGGCCGGCCACTCTGGAGGTGAAGCCGGCTTTGTCCTGCCCTCCTCTCCTGCCCCCAGCATTTGTCACAGAAAGACCTTGCCCTTGCCCTGGGCATCCGAGCCAGAGGCCAGGGGGTGTGCCTTCCTGAACCCGCCCCTAGAGAATCGGAAGTTTTCCACTGGAAGAGTTGTTCACGTCCATAATGAATTCCAAATCATTTCTTCACTTCAGGAGTAAGTGGCTGGCATACAATCCTTACCACTGGTTGGCAGAGGTAATTGATTTCATGTAGTTTAAAGATGGGGAAAAGAATCAACCCAGAGCGGGTTCAGAGGCAACTGTGAATGCGAATCGGTTTAATTATAGCTCCATCTTTAGCTGACATGGGTTCTTTCCTCTTCGAATTAAAATATCCAAGCGACTTGAAATGTAGCAGCGATGAAATTTTCCTGTTCTGCTCCCTTCCTTTCCTCCTGACTCAGGGCACCGTTACAAGCACACTCCGAGCTTTTTTCAATAGATAGTTAATGCGACATGCAAGAGTCGCCTGTGTGACACAGATAACTCAGGGGAACAAGCGCAAAGTAAATGAGATGCATTAGTGTCTGGATGGGAACTGAAGATAGAAGTTCTCAGAACTTCTTGTTTAATTTACAGCAATGGATTTCCCTCCTGTGCTTAACATTTCAAAATAGTAATCATATTCTGAAGAGGAGATGTTCCCTCTCCAGGTACTAATATCAATATGTAAAAGAAAATCATTAACTAGCTGTACCTCTCAGCAGCACCTATTATATGTCAACAAGCTAACTGAGGTGATAAAACAAACTGTTAGTGGAAATCTAATTACTAGCCATTGAGATTTGGGCAAAGGACTTGGGGATTCTAGATTCATTTCTCTGGCACCAGAGGCTGCTGGAAGCAACCATCCACCCGGAACAAACATTTTTAATAGGTGTTTTCCTTCCCTCTAAAAAATCAGAGCGCCAAAAGCCAGTCGAAAACTTTCCAAATTTGGTTCTTCAGGGATGGCAAGGATGATGTGAAGCAGAGGCCTGAAAAAAAAAAACCAGGAAAATGAAACGATCTGTTTCCATCCATTTCTCTGATCAACTTTGGGCATGATTGGGGCCTGTGAGGTCACTTTGCAAATGATTTCCGAACACTTAATTATGTCTGATTCCTGGCCAATGGCCACTTGAAAAGCTGGCATGATTCGTCTTTTATAATATTATAAAACAGGGGCCTGCCCTCTGTGAAGCTAGCTAAGCTGGTTTCCCTTCTCCAGACACCCCATCTGTGCCAGTCTAGCTGCCCCCAGACGCACCCCAAAGAACCCCTTAACAGTACCTTCTCTGCAGTAACTTCATGCTCCCTCCCTACCCATACCCACCCCCTTCATTCACCCTGGGTGTGAGCCCAGCTACAGTGTCTGGGGAAAAAATGGTGTCCAATAAAAGGTTCAGTGTATGATAGATGCCAGTGTGACTCAGATGTCACCTGGGAGCCGCTTGCTCCGAGGTCTAGGTGAAAAGGCCCTCAAACCACACCAGTCCCACCAAATGCCAAACCGTCTCACGAAATTTGTGCAAATTCCCGGGGTCCTTATCACCTCAGGGCCACTTCAGCTTCCCACGATTTCAACCCTTGAAGGAAACTTGGCCACCTTTACAGTTTTACAAGGAAAACAAGTTATCCATGTCAAGTACTTTCGAATTGGTGGACCCTTATGATATTAGGGGGTCATTGTACAGCCCTCTGCCTACTTGCATCTTCATTCTCTTCTCCCAACTCTGCCTTAAATTCCCCTCCTTCCCTTAAATTCCCCTCTTTCCATTATGCAAAAGAACTGAGCCAACGTGGGTAGGGGTGGGATGCCTAACCTTCCCAGTTTGCCTGGGACTGAGGGGTTTCCTGGAGAGCAGGACTTTCAGTGCTAAACCTGGGACAACAAACTGGAAGGTTGGTCACCTCAGAGGAAATGACTGTCCCAGCACAGTCCCAGATGGTGCAAGCTATCGAGGAAATGACACTTTCTCCTCCTTGTTATATTAGTGTCTTTCTTCCTTGCTGTTGGGGAACGGCCCCTTACAGATCACTGTTCTCAACCTTAGCTGCACTGTACAATCATCTGCAGAGATCTGAAACATCTCAGTGTCCAGGCCACATCCCAGAACAACTGAGTCAGGATCTCTAGAGGTAGGGCTTAGGCAGCAGGGCTTTTTAAAGTTCTCCAGATGAGTCCGGTGTGCAACCAAGATTGAGAGCCAGTGCAGAGGAGAAGGGATTTCAAGAAGCTCTGAAGATCGAGCACCCTTTGGATGCGTCTATTCAGCAGCCTGAACTCTCTTAGAAGCCTCAAAAGGATTCTGTGTTTGGGTAAAAATGAATGATGTCCAAATGTGGTATGTTTCTACCTGAATCTACTGACTGCGATTTTTCAGCCTCATTAAAACAGCTAAACTGCTCTTATCACTCCCTTTCTTCTTTCTCCTTAAATAAAGTCTTAGGCTTGCAACTTTCTTGGCAGGTGGCTAGAACTGATTGACATCTCAGGCAATCCAAATGCAAATGACATGAAACCCCAAGCCCATACCACAGGGGACCTTTGTAAAAGGAAGTGATAACTGCACTAAAAATAAGTGTTTCGCTACCTAGGTGACCTTGACAAGCTCACGTAACTCTCTGGCCTGGTTATTCAGCTGCAAACTAAGCCTAAATAATCGTATCAGTCTCTTCCTGTGCAGAACTTCTGAATCATCGGTCTGTTAGGTCTCTTTAGGTAATTCCACTTAGATCTGAAGATTTGAGATCCCTGACTCGGACTCTTTAAGCAGAGAGAAATCTCTATTTTTGCATCTGTCTGTCTCTGAAAACTTGATTGATGCTTTTGCTGCTGCTGTAGATACAGGTACCAAGAAAATTTTCAATCAAGTCGGTGAGGTTGGGTAGAGATTGCTGGTTTCTCGAACTCTCTATGCCTCAGTTTCCTTACCTGATACATTAGGATGCTAATAATGACCCTGCCCACATGGAGGTGGGGGGGTGAGGAGACACATTGTGATGGGGATAATGTTGTGTCTTTCACGTGGTAATTCCACAAACGTCTATTGCACCTTTATAGTAAGTAAGTAAATGGTCCTTGCCTTCAAGGGGCTTACCATCTAGTAGTTGTCTAGTAAGAGCAGCCAAAGGCTCTGTACAATGGAGTGTACTCTGTAAAGTTAAGAGATTGTGATGTCATTGACAGGAAGCCTTTGGAAGCTGACATTGTCATGTTCGGGTAGACCAGTTGAATTTAGTCCAAGTAAGAGAGGCTTACTTTTTAGCTGTCTTGGTAACATTATTTAAAACAGGAAATGTTTAATAGTTACCAAGTGTCTAAAGAATTCACAACCCCTTCCTGCTGTGGTTGTGTGTCTAACACTTCACAACTCTTCACTGTGGGGTCTGTAACAGTGACTGACACCACTGCTTCCATTACACAGATGGGCAACCTGAGACCAGGAGTAAAGAAAAGTTGGTAGCTGAGAAACGAGCTCCAGAGGGAAATTCAGACTTTCCAGGCCAGCATCCCTGTGCTTCACAAGAGAACTTCCTCTTCCTCAGCCTCCTTTTTCAATCCTGAGAAACCGCAGGTCCAAAACACTGTTAATTCGCTATTAATTTGCATTTGCTCTTCCTTCATTATTTTGCCTCTCTTGACATTCACGCAACTTGTTTTTGTTTTTTTGGCTGCACCGCGTGGCATGTGGGATCTTAGTTCCTCCACCAGGATGGAGCCCACGCCCCCTGCACTGGATTAACCAGTGGATTGCCAGGGAAGTCCCCTACATTCATGCAACTTCTTGATATTCGGTTCTCAGCTCAGAGGTCATCTGCTCAGAGAGCTCTTTCCAGACTCAGTTAGCCTTGCTGGTTCCTCTCTATCAAATCATTATATTTTATAGTCTCCATGGCACATACTACTGTCGGAAATCATCATGTTCATTTGTCTGGGTATTGTCTTCTATTACATTGGAACCACCATGAGAATAGGACTTTGTCTCTTTCGCTGCTGTATCCATTATGCCTAGAACAGTGACTGGTACATAGTAGGTGCTCAATAAAAATGTGTGACATTAATGAATATGTTTGCATTCTCTCCAAGATACTGATGATGGGATGGCTAGCACAAAAAGAATGGAAATGTGTGTCTCAGCTCTTAGAGCAAGGCTGATCAGCTGCCGTGTCTGTGCCTCAGCTTTCTTGCCTGTAAAATTGGCAAGCTACACCCACCAGAGGATCTAAGGAGAGAGGTGCCGTGGACCGAACGAGAAAATGGTGGCGAAAGTGCTTTGATGGGTGAAAACGCGAGCTAAGTGGGAGATGTTATTATCTTCCACCATCTGCTTTACTTTAATCTTTTTTTCCTTCAGTAAGCGGACCTATTGATTGCAGCTTGCTGGAGGAAGCTCTCACTGTCTAATTACTGCCCCAGCTCAGCCTGTCACCGTGTCCTCCGCAGTCAGCACGTCCTGACACTGACCCTTGATACCGCAGCCCTTGGCAGATCAGCTGGTTCGGGCACTCTGCGCCCAGCCCAGAAGAGGCAGTTCCCCTCAGCCGGGCCTGGGAGGGCTGCCCCAGCGAGACAGGCACCTGGGGAGAGGCAGGGACACAGGTGCTGCGCAGCCAAAGGCCGCAGGAATGTGATTCTCCCCTGGAGGCAGGGGCCTGTGGCCAGGCAGGGATGTGTCCCACCATGATACACAGTTGTGAGCACTCCCAGATTCCAGCTTCCACGACAACATTTCCTACAATTTTTTTCTGGCCTGGGCTAATATTAGTGGAGGCGGGGGTGGGTGCAGGAGGTGGTATGAGAATAAGTCATGTCTAATGCTGGGCAATAATAATTCCTTTCCCTTAAATTGTAGAAAGCTTCAAAACATCCAGCGTATTTTCATATGCATTACCTTCACTTGACCCTCACAATGTGATGAGTATTCCTATTTTTATAAGGATGGGATGTGTGGTCTTTAAAACTGAGGGCTGTGATCTTCCCAAGCTAAACAGACAAGTAAGGATGAAGGGAATTGGAACCCAGGTTTTCTCCATCTAGACCAACAGCCTAGCCCCTCACGGGGCTGGCCCAGGCTGGAGACAAATAACTTGAGTTGAAAACAGTCCTTGAGAGAAATTCCCAGAAGGTGTCAAGACTTTAAAAGTGCTCTTAAGGAAACAAATACTTTTTTGGCCTGCAGAGGAAATAAGGCTGTGCTAGAAAAGACATGTCAGTCTGTCATTCAGAAGAAAGAAAAGGGACATATAAGCAAACAGCAGAAGATATTTTAAAAATAATTTCTAAATAAACCACAATTTTGTCCTGGGCTCAACACCTCAGCAAATAATTGAATCAGGTAAACCCTAGGATAGAAAAGTGCCATATAGAAGGTGCTTGGCAAATCCTTGTTGAATGACTAGGTGAATACTGATCTGGATTATAAATAGCCTGTGCTAGCTTTCTTCACTCATCTTCGTGAAAAAGAATTCATTTTTATCAGATACGGAGTCACAAAATGCTCTAATATTGCTATACTGCTTTACTTTTTAGTTTAAAAACTCTTTTTTTGTGCAATATCTCAACTGATCCTCAAATAGCTCTAGGAAAGAGATGATTTTATAGGTGAGGAGACTGAGGTTTGAAGAGATCAACTGTTTGCTCAGGATCAGAAAGACAGTAGGTAGCCATGCCCATTTCTTACAAGACAGTGGACTAAACGCTGATCGATCTACCCAATGAAAACAACTATAAACTCTGGATAAAATTAAAAGAACACTTTTCAATGTACTAATGAATTGGAAAGAAACGAAGGCATATTCCTAGATAAAAACTAGGTAAAAGTGAAATTGCAGAGAAATAAATGGACCACTGAAGTTGGCTTTGGCCTTGAGGGCATGTGACAAATCATGTAAACTGGTTTCGTTTTCACAGCCTTATAGGGCAAGAGGGCAAAGAAGAAAAAGCCTAGGACTTACCTAAGTTGGGGGAATATAGTAGAGATCCCCTATACATAAAACTGAGACTGCAAATTACTGCCCCATCATTGTAAAGATGACTGAGAAATAACCTAGACTCTACTCCTACCAAAAGGACTACAAGGAAAATTATATATATCCAGCTTTGACTCTAAACAGAGGGGGAGAATTTTTCTGAGAATTTATAACCATGTGCCAGCTCTTCCATGAGCTTACATGTCAAATGCATACTCCCCAGTGGTCCAAGAAGCCTACAGTTAAGAAGCTGAGGAAGTGAATCTAAATTAGTAGTGGTCCCAGAGACCTAGGGAATAAGATGATACCTCTCTGAAGGAACTTTAATCCAAACCTCAAATAATTCCCATAGATAAAATTTCAAAGATATAAACTCACAGTCAAAAATCACAAAACATTCAAGGAAACAAAATACCATGAGCAAGAGCCAGCAAACAGCAGAATTAAACCCACAAAGAAATCAGATATTGAAATGATCAGACATACATATAAAGTACTTTGTTTAATACATTTTAAAAAGTAAAGGCAAGGATTAAAAGTATGACTAGCAGTAAGAGGCTATAGAAATGCCTAAGCAGATTAGAAAAGAATTCAAATAGATCTTTAAGCAATAAAAAAAATTAAATTGTTGAAATTTTAAAAATAGATGGCTTCAACAGAAGATCAGACATTCTGAAAAGAGCATGAAAAAAATTATCCAGAATGTAGCTCAGAAGGACAAAGAGAAGGATAACATCAGAGAAATATTTAAGAGACATGCAAGATCTGGTGAACATGTCTTACTTACATCAAGAAAATTATAGAGGAGAGGAAAGAAAGAATAGGGCAGAGGCAATATTTGAAGAGTTAGGAATTTTCCATGGATTCTGAGCAAAAAAATAAGTCAAGAAGTATAAATAAAAGATAAAATTCATGGCAGAGTAAGCCCTATGAGTCATACCTAGAACTTGTACAGATATTTGGGTCCCTGACCTTTGTTCTAATCTCCTATCGCAGCTTTCCTGAGATCAAGCTGGGAGTGATTAATGGAGATTGTGTTCATGCACCAGCCTACTGGATTATACTGTACTAAAGTTTGTGGTCATACAACATCGTATAAAACCAAGATTGTACCTGAGCTTGAGCTTGGAAGAGGAAGATATTTTTCCAGAAAGTCTGACGTGATCCTTTTTCACTTAGAAATTGCCATCTACAACAATGTATTCCTTCATGAAAGCTGGAGTCCAAAAGCTTATATCTCTGTCTCTCTCTGCTGTGTATTCTCACGCTGTTGACTTTCATCTGAATTTTTTAGATAATCAAACCTCATCTGAATTATCCAGGTCCACGTTTGAACTTTCTGTCAATCTGAACATACAACTGATATTTATCAGTATAGTTCAATACACATAACCATGTATGTGGCAATGCACATACCCATGCACATCACACTGCAATCACGGAATGCAAAGGACAGAGAGGAAAAATCTTAAAAGCAGCCAGAGAGGAAAAACATTATTTTCAAAGGAATGATAAATGGAGTAGCAGCTGGCTTCCCAACAGCAACAATGGAAGCCAGAACATAGTGGAAAAAAATATCTTCAATGTGTTGAAAGAAAATACTTAGCAACCTAAAAGTCTACTTAGAAGAAATACATTTCGAAGCATTTTCAGACAAATTGATTTTTTCTACCAACAGACCCTCACTAAGGAAAATTAGAAAATACTGAAAGATAAAATAACATTTCAATACAAAACAACATTTTCCATAGTTGTGGGAAGCAGCTATGGCAGTTCTTAGAGGGAGACGCTTAACCTTAAATGAGATTAGAAATGAGGAAATAGAAGCTAAGTACTGATGAGCTAAATATCTGACTTAAGAAGGTAGGCAAAGCTGAGGGATCCAACCTCAGCCTGAAACCTTGCCACAATCTGAGATAATTATGTCAAAGTGTGAATTACCTCTCAGAGCACTTAGAAAGGTCCAAACATATGTAGTGATGAAATTATTGACAGCCACACATGTCAGAAATGACACTACATTTTTATGTTCCTGGGATTTTGGTTCTGGGAATTGGGGTGGCAAGGATGGACATAAGGGGAGCTTGGAGTTAGAGGATGGGGTCAGGAGCAGGACCAGCCCTCCTTGCCCTTCCCTCAGGGTGAGAAGCCGTTAGATTCTGCCTGTGTCCTGGTCTCTTTGGGTCCAGGCGTCTGGCTCTGGAGTGAGCAGAGGCCCATGAAAACAGAGGCAGGAAAATTCAGAGGCGCACCCATTAAATGAAGGATACGAAAGTAATTGAGACACAGTCCCTGAAGGGTTAGATTCTATTTTTGAGGTAAGGGTCGCACAGTTAGGAGACTAAACATCTCTCCACTCACTCAGGACAGCTTCAATCTCCAGTCCTCTCTATATAAGTGTGTGACTTTGCGTCTGCCTTTTGGGTGGAATCCACACCCTGATGTGCTTCACAAAGTCTGCTGTCCAGAATTGACAGGGACTCTCTATTTCTCTGACACCGATCCCCTGGGTATCTCAGTCTTGTGTCTGATTGGCTGTGTGATCTTGAAACAAATTGTAGCACTTCCCTGAGACTCCCAAGTCTCAAACTGGCTGATGTTGTGAGTATAACTGAGTTGGAAATGTGCTCGGGCGAGAAGGTGTAATAAAATACAAGATGTTGATTGTCACCAAAGTCTAGCCTCCTTTAGGGGCCTGGTAAAGAGCCCAAGTACTCTTTGGTTATCCTGCACGCATTCTTCCTATCAGAGCCAACAGTCTGATCCAACAATTTAGGAAAATTTAATTCTGCGTGACCTTAGATAACTCACATCTCTCTGAGTCTCTGAGCTGTTGTCACTGTTTTGCTGATTTGTTTGTTTTTAAAATATTTGTGCATATCTGCTTGGTTGTTGTTTTTCCCCACAAAATAAAGGGTCTGATTAGAGGAATGACCCTTAACCTTGACTTTATTTAGAATCACCTGGAGAGGCATCAAAACACACTGATGCCTGGGCCCCTCCAATGCTGCTTGAATCAGACTCTCTGGGAGTGGGGTCCTGGCTCCAGCCTTTTGAAGAGGCTCACGGAGAGACCATGAGGCACAGTGAGGGCTTGAACCCTCAGACTGGAAGGTGTCTGCAGTCCTTGCCAGCTCTCTGACTCTGTGACGCATGCCTCTATATGGCTGCAGCTTGTAGCCTCTCGGAATACAGCACAGATGAGCTGTCTGAAGCATACCACAATACTCAACAGTCCTTGACCTTGGCCAGTGCTCTGAGGGTCATTACCTCAGACTCATCCAATCTCTACAAAACTGCCCACTGGTGCCCTAAATCGGAACCAGAATCCTGGCCTATAGGCCATTCCTGTATGTGAAGGCACAGGAAACTCAGACCCACACTAATAACAGAGCGACTACAATGCACCAGACACGTGTATACCTAATTGCTAATCCTCTTAGCCACTTTTCAATACAGGCTGCATGCTTTCCATTTTAAAAAGGAAACATACAGAGTGAAGTAAGTCAGAAAAAGAAAAACAAATATCGTATAGTAACGCATATATGTGGAACCTAGAAAAATGGTACAGATGAACCGGTTTGCAGGAAGAAATACAGACCCAGATGTAGAGAACAAATGTACGGACACCAAGGGGGGAAAGTGATGGAGGGGTGGTGGTGGTGTGATGAATTGGGAGATTGGGACTGACATGTATACACTGATATGTATAAAATAGATAACTGATAAGAACCTTCTGTATAAAAATAAAATAAAATAAAATAAAATTCAAAAATTGAAAAAAAAGGAAACGAGGCTCAGGGAAGCAACTTGACTAAAGTGATAGCTGGTGAGTTGGTGAGGCTGAGATTCAAGCCTGAGTTTATCCGGATCCAAACCCCACATTCTGACTATTGCACCTACCTGGCCAAGGATGAGGCCGTGCCCCAGGTCAGGAGAGGATAGCATTTCCTAAGGCAGAACCACTGGGATTTGTCTGGATCATTAGCTATCAGAGGTTCCGGAAGGAGACCGTCAATCAGCTGAAAGCTGAGTCTCATGTCTCCTTAGCTCCAGGCTCCCCTTGTGGGGAGACAGTGCTCTTGACTAACACACATCAGGCTGCCAGCCTCAGTTTGTATTTTTACAGTCCACTAATTAGGCCATTTTAACTAATTTGTTTGCATTTTGTATGAGCAAGTTGGGCTTTTGGATTGACTAATGTAATTGCAGCTGGTTTCTGCCAAATACAAATTACTCAGTCTAGTGTGGGCTAGAGAGAAAAGCAAATATTTAATAGACATCAATACCCTTGTAGCTTTTTAGTGGAGCCTTTTTTTCCCCAATGGAAGTTGAAATAATTTCTCCAGCTTCTGATTGAACTTTCATGTTAGGAGATTACTTTTTAATCATTTTTTTTTTTTTTTAAATAATGAGGCAAATGCTTTAGTGGCTCTGTTGAGGTTTATCTCTGATCCATTTACCCCTAAGCTCAGGAAACTTATGGGACTTTTCAGTTTCCAGGCTGACTTTGCACAGTCCCTTTCTGCTTAGGTCACTCCAGCGACCAGCAAATTATCCACATCACTGACTGTCACAGCTAGAAGGGGCCTGAGAGTTCACTAGTCCCGTGGTTCTCAAAGTGTGGTCCCTGGACCAGCAGGATCTACATCACCTGGGCACTTGTTAGAAAGATAATTCTCAGCGTGTTTGGCCTGGGTGGTGGCGTGGAGGCGCGCAGGCCTTCTTTGGTGTCTCCTCCTCCTCCTCCAGAGTCACCGTACTCCGGGCCCCAAAGCCTCTCCTTTTGTCGCTTCCGGCCTGTTTCGCGGCTTTGGGCCCCAGCTCCTCAAACGGTTCATTGAGAGGGCCGGCGGCTCCCTCAGGAGGAACTCTTTGTTCAATATCTCGCCACCTATTCCTACAGACATGGCAGTGGAAAAGAAAAGAAAGCACTCACTTACAGTGATTTATCCAATACCGCAGAGGAATCGGAAACGTTTCAGTTTCCTTGCAGATATATTACCAAAGAAGATTTTAGCTAGTAAATATCTGAAAACGCTTAAAGAGAAGAGGGGAGAAGAGGAGGAGGAGGAGGAGAATGACAACAACGATGAGAGTTATGACGATGAAGCAGAATCCTAAACCAAAAAGAAGTGCTTTAGAGATCAGCCTGGTGAGGACCCTCATGGGTCAGCACCTTTGCTCTGGAGCAGCCATTAGTCTGTTCACTCTTCAGAGACTTCACGTACATTATGTTCTTTCCTGGCTGAGACCAAGCATAATGTACCTCTGCCATAAATAGCCAAAAGGAAAGGAACCCAGACAGCAGCTTCACTTCCCCAGGCCCACACTGCAGCGGGAGTGGGAGAGGAGCAAGAAATGGCTGCGTACCGTGAGACACAGCCAGTCTGCAGCTGTAAGCTATAGAGGCAAAGACAACTTTGCTTAACTTTCTAGTTTACAGCTAGATTTTGAAGAACTTCTAAATATCAGTTGTGTAAATTCACATATGTATATCTTGAAATTCGTTCTTGTGAACAGCTAGATCCTGTTTTAGCTAAATGTGTAGTCTCTGGGTAGTATGTTACATTTGAATTTTCGTATTTGAAGAAAATTTCTGGCTTTGTATATGTCCAAATACTGCATTTTTTTTAACTGTAAAGAAATAAATTTTTCTTTTTTAAAAGCTGTAAAGAAAAAGAAAAAAGATAATTCTCAGGCCTCCTGGATCAGGAATTCTGGGGGTAAGGCCAAGCAAGCTGGGTTTTAACAAGTCCTCCAGGTGATTTGAATGCATGCGAAACTTTGAGAACTTTGATCTAGTCCAACCGTCTCATTTTACAGATGAGAAAACTGAGGCCCAGGAAGAGCCTGTGCTTCTGGTCAACAGCAGGGACTGGATCTGTTTCACACATGGCACATTCCCCACGTTTAGCCCAGTGCTTGTGGTAAGCGTTCAGTGAATATCTGCTGAACGATGGAATGAAACAGTCTCTTCGTTCTATTTTACTCCGTCAGTGTTTTCTCTTGCTCTGAGAAAGGATGGAGAACTAGGGGCCGGACTACTTCCTGGTTCTTGATTTGTGAGGGGGCAACAATGGTACTTGAAACATATCCTGTGGCCTGGCCCTTAGAGGGATGGCAGCCCTACTCCTACAGTCTTGGTCCCAAGCCGTGGGACGATGTGGCTCACCCATCCCTAGCCCAGTGGACTGAGCAGGCCCCAACCCCACTAGGAGTTGTTTCTGTTGCTTTCATAGGCCCTGACATTGTGTGAGGAGGAACCAGGCCCCCTGTTTTGGTGCTGATTCCCTGACCAATAACCTCAGCTCAGCTCGTGGGTGGGAAGAACAAAGCTGAGATCTAAGTCGTGGAAAAGGGGGTTTCTAAGGAGGGGTTGCTAGGAAGGTGAGTCCCTCAGATTAAATTACTGGGTCCTGTGAAGCCAGAAAAAAAGTCCTGGTCCTCAAAGCTTCTGATTGTAGATCTGTGGCACCCTGACACCTCGATCTGAATGAAGTACATCCCTCTCCCTTGATCCCCCAGGCCCGGCCTGCTGACCTTCTAGGAAATGAGAAGGAAGGGAAGGCAAACAGTGCCCATAAGTTTTCAAACAGACAGTCGAGGGAGTCTCCCAGGGACGTGAGGAACAGGCTTCCAGAGAGCACACCTGGGTCCTCAATCCTGTAAAATTCTTCTATGAACTAGCTAAGCAACTAAAAGTACCAAGCCTTGTGGGTGGAGCTTATGTGCTTCTAACCTCAAGTTCAAATGGCTCTCATGACATGCAGCTGCCCAAATCCCTTACCTCTGTTTGTCTGCAAGCCTCACAGGGCCCTCGGAAGAATAGTACAATCTTTTCAACCCTCATGGCATCCTCCCTACCCTCCCTTGGGCACTCAATGCCTTCATAGTTATTTCCAAACTTCTCTGTGACCTTTCCTCAGGAAAGAACTTGATAAACTCATTCACTAACAGGTGGCAGCAACTAAAAAAAGATGCCACTTCCACCCCATAGAAAATTTAGTCAAAGATTCCATACCCCAGTGCTAGCTATTAGTTCCTAATATGTTGTAGACTGTGTAACCCCCAACCTGCTGAGAACAAGTCTCCATCCATGTAAGGAATCAGTCCTCTGGGTCAACTTCTGACCCCGTAGGCTAAACTCTCCCTCCAGGCATTTAGGAGTTGGCCAAGAGAGAAGTGAGTACAGTCTGCTGGTCACCTGAAGTCCTAGAATTGAGGGGGCCTTGGTCCACCGTGCAAACAAGGAAGCAGAGACATCAACCAGCAGAGAGGCATGAACTAAGCAGAAGCAAGAGTGAGTGAGGGTGAGAACGGCCACCTCTCTCCTGGTGCCTCTTCCACTTCTGGTCCCAGACTTTTCTGAGGCAACTACTCCTGCAATTTGGCTCCCTGAGATACTTTTGTATTCTTAACCGAAAGTCCCTCCTTATTTTAATGATGCTAGTTTGACTGGGTTTCTCTTGCTTGTAACCAGGACATTCACTGAGTCCCTCACAGAGCTGGGTACCACAGAGGTGTCCAAGGATTCTTTGTGGAAACAAATGAGTGATGCCCAATTCACTGATTCCTGAATGCCAGTCCTCTCACCCATACCTGCTGGCTGCAAATGAATTGCCTACAGTCCTAGTTGAGCATACGAAGTCCAGACCCATCCCTGGACATTTTGATTTAGCCTATGGTTGGGCCCTGTGGATTTGTACTTTTATGATTCTCCCTAGGCCTGCCTGGCAGACAGCTGAATGGGTACCTAGATTTCTCTGTAGACGAATTCTTACCTCATGTGTTCTTGAGTTAAAGAGTTCTCTTTTTTTTTTTTTTTTTTTTTTGCGGTACGCGGGCCTCTCACTGCTGTGGCCTCTCCCGTTGTGGAGCACAGGCCCCAGACGCGCAGGCTCAGCGGCCATGGCTCACGGGCCCAGCCGCTCCG
>NC_041225.1:61456570-61513000 GCF_002837175.3 Physeter macrocephalus
GGGCACGAACCCGTGTCCCCTGCATCGGCAGGCGGACTCCCAACCACCGCGCCACCAGGGAAGCCCTACACTGTATCTCTTGTTTGTCCTCCCTTGTTGCCGTCCTCTTAGTCACCTTGCCAACCCCACTGAAGATTCTGTCCCTTATTCACTTCCTCTCAACGTTGTTGTCTGCCCCCAGTTTGGTTAACTGTAGGTGACCTCTCAGGATCTTGACCTCCCTGACTTAGCCTCTCAATCCCATGGCCATATTCTAGATCCTACCATCACCTCTGGAATCTGGACATCAAGCTCCCCACTCTTTGACCTCTGATCCTTCCAGCTCTCGTATTCTCCAAAAATGCTTTGACCTCATTATGACCTCCAATCCATGGAGCAACACCCCCCCCACACACACTTTCCCATTGTCCTCCACCTTTCTCACTCCTTACCACCCCTCTCACCAATTTAGCTTCCACAGCCCGCCATTATCCTTAGTCATTCCCATTGCACTGAAGTCCATTGCCCCTTTCTACGTCTATCAGACTTGCCTGGCAAAGCCCCAACCCTGATTAAACCCAACCACCGATTGACATGTATACACTGATGTGTATAAAATGGATGACTAATAATAAATAAATAAATAAACATTAAAAAAAAAAAAAACAAACCAACCACCCCTGCTGGAACTGGAGCCAGTGGGCACTGCTGGAGAATACCACACCACCATGCTCACTGCCTTCACTTAGACTTGTGCTCACAACACTGCACAGGCATCCTAGTAAAATGTCCCCATGAGCTCATTTCCCCACTTTCTACGATTTCTCCTTTGTCCGTAAACCTCCCTTTTCCCCCAAACTTCCAGCTTGTGACCTTGCCTCCCACTTAAGACAGAGCTAATAGAAGCAATTGGTGGGAACACCCTCATCACCCACCTGTCTGCATCTGTACTCACACTCTGTCTTCCTGCCTGTTTCACTGCCTGTTTCAACGGATGACGTGTCTTCACTCTGATCAAAACCCAGTCCTTCACTTGGGCTGTGGAACCTGTTGCCTGTTCCCGTCTCATGGATTTTATGATCGTTCTACCTCCTAGCTCTAGTATCATCAGTTCCTCTTCTTTACTGGGTCATTCTCATGCACATACAAACATCCTCTATTATCTAGAACAGGGATCAGCACACTCGTTCTGTAAAGGGCCACATAATAAATATTTTAGGCTTTCTGGGCCACATGGTCTCCGTCATGACCACTCAGCTTTGCTGTTGCAGCAGGAAAGCAGCCATAGACAATATGTAAACAAACGGGTGTGATGGCAAAGACAGGTGTACATGGATCTGGCCTGTTGCCATAGTTTGATCAAGAGCAACATGTAACCTCTTAGGGCGTAAGCAACAGTCTGTTCTCTCAATAAAATTGTGATGGGACTTCAGATACAAGACAGAGAGTCATGCTGGTAGGCAGGGGGCAGAAAAAAGAAAGTAAAATATGAGCCAAAGGTGATAGTCAGTGTGAAGAAGAGCCTAGAAGGTGGGGCCAGAGGAGAGGGATACAGCTGAAGAATATGTGAGATGCTATTGGGTCGGCCAGAAATTGCCTTTGGTTTTTAAAGTGAAAATAAAAGACACATTTTTCATTTTCACCAAGAACTTTACTGAACAACGAATGTATTCACCCTTTGGTTCCGCTACCCTCTGCCATTTTCCAGGCAACTTTATAGTTCCATCTTCCCAAAACTTTTTATCTTTTTGAGCAAAGAACTGTTCCAGGTACCTTTTACAGTCTTCCAGGGAATTGAAATTCTTTCCATTAAGAGAATTTTGTAAAGACCGAAATAAATGGAAATCTGAAGGCGCAATTTCTGGTGAATATGGCGGATGAATCAGAACTTCCCAGCCAAACTGTAACAGTTTTTGCCTGGTCATCAAAAAACATGTGGTCTTGTGTTATCCTGATGGGAGATTATGCGTTTTCTGTTGACTAATTCTGGATGCTTTTCATCAAGTGCCACTTTTGGTCTAACTGGGAGCAGTACTTGTTGGAATTAATCGTTTGGTATTCTGGAAGGAGCTCATAATAGAGGACTCCCTTCCAATGCTACCATATACACAACTTCACCTTCTTTGGATGAAGACCGGCCTTTGGTGTGGTTGGTGGTGGTTCATTTCACTTGCCCCACGATCTCTTCTGTTCCACGTTGTTGTACAGTATCCACTTTTCATCGCCCATCACAATTTGTTTTAAAAACGGAACGTTTTCACCCTTTGGTTCCGCTACCCTCTGCCATTTTCCAGGCAACTTTATAGTTCCATCTTCCCAAAACTTTTTATCTTTTTGAGCAAAGAACTGTTCCAGGTACCTTTTACAGTCTTCCAGGGAATTGAAATTCTTTCCATTAAGAGAATTTTGTAAAGACCGAAATAAATGGAAATCTGAAGGCGCAATTTCTGGTGAATATGGCGGATGAATCAGAACTTCCCAGCCAAACTGTAACAGTTTTTGCCTGGTCATCAAAAAACATGTGGTCTTGTGTTATCCTGATGGGAGATTATGCGTTTTCTGTTGACTAATTCTGGATGCTTTTCATCAAGTGCCACTTTTGGTCTAACTGGGAGCAGTACTTGTTGGAATTAATCGTTTGGTATTCTGGAAGGAGCTCATAATAGAGGACTCCCTTCCAATGCTACCATATACACAACTTCACCTTCTTTGGATGAAGACCGGCCTTTGGTGTGGTTGGTGGTGGTTCATTTCACTTGCCCCACGATCTCTTCTGTTCCACGTTGTTGTACAGTATCCACTTTTCATCGCCCATCACAATTTGTTTTAAAAACGGAACGTTTTCATTACGTTTCAGTGGAGAATCACATGAGGAAATATGGTCAAGAAGGTTTTTTTCGCTTAACTTACGTGGAACCCAAACATCAAAGTGATTCACATAACCAAGATGGTGTAAATGATTTTCAGCACTTGTTTTTGGATATTTTGAGCATGTTGACTATGTCCCACCTGGTATAATGTTGATTGTTCTCAGTTATTGTTTCGATTTGATCGCTGTCAGCTTCAACTGGTCTACCCAACCGTGGGGCTTCGTCCAGCAAGAAATCTCCAGCACGAAACTTCACAAACAACTTCTGACGCGTTCAATCGGTCACAGCACCTTCTCCATACACTACACGAAACTATTTGTGCGTTTCAGTTGCGTTTTTACCTTTCTTAAAATAATAAAGCATAATATGCTGAAAATATTGCTTTTTTCTTCCATCTTCAATATTAAAATGGCTACACAAAAATTCACCAGTTTTGGGCTTCCCTGGTGGCACAGTGGTTGAGAGTCCACCTGCCGATGCAGGGGACACGGGTTCGTGGCCCGGTCCGGGAAGATCCCACATGCCGCGGAGCGGCTGGGCCCGTGAGCCATGGCCGCTGAGCCTGCGCGTCCGGAGCCTGTGCTCCGCAACGGGAGAGGCCACAACAGTGAGAGGCCCACGTACTGCAAAAAAAAAAAAAAAAAAAATTCACCAATTTTAATGTCTTTTTAAAAAATGCGTGCTGATACGACAGCTGTCACATACAATCTAACAAAATTGTTTTGAATGAAGTTAAAGACAACTAAGTGCTACTAGAGCCATCGTATGAAAAAAACCCAATGAACCTTTTGGCCCACCCAATATTTAACCCGAATCAGACGTGGGACCTAGTTGCTCACTGGGAGCATTTGCCCCCTGGGGCAGCGGTAGAAGAAGGGTGATATAGGGGAAACCGAAGAAAAGAAAAGTTAGCTGGAGCGGTCAGGAGAAAAGCACCTGGCCAGAAAGGGCCTGGAATTAGGACAAGTAGGTTCAGACTAAACTCATGTCTGTGTACTGAACACACCTGGGCTCTGCCTGTGCTCTCTGTTCCTGTCATTTTCAAGCAATTCCTCTGCACCCTTACCTGTCCTTCCGCTCAGGAAGTGTGGCAGATTTGCTTAGTAAATGCTGGCAAGTCTACTACACAACCACAGCTGAGATGTGGCCCCTGGCTGCAAGGAGCTTACCATCTGGTGGCACAAGGTTGCAGAACATTGGCTAACAGGCTATAGAGGATGTTTGTATGTGGATACAAATGATCCAGTAAAGATGAGGAATTGATAGAGGGAGGTGTTGCAGGATGTGGAGGATAAGGAAGGAATTCCTGGAGGAGACAATGCCTGAGGGAGCTTGAAGGATAAGGGGTCAGACCGGTGGGGTCAGGGGGAAATGTGTAGAAAGTTTCTGGCACAGAGAACAGCACAACCAAAGCCCTGGAGGTGTGCAGATGTCCAAAGAAGGTATTTAACAGCCTGTCTTTGCAATTGAGGATACTAAAGCAGTCCTGGATGGAGAATGTCGACCCCGCCTTAGCCCAGGACATACCACAGGAGGTGACAAGAGGCAGCAAAGCAGGCTGCATTCACAGTGGACACGGTTTCACCTGCAGGGAACCTACCCAACCAAAGGGACTTCAGTGCACCTCTTCCTAACCTGTGCTCTGAAACGGTTAAATAAAAGGAAGACTATCTAGAATTTATGATTGTCTGAAAAAGCAACCTTGTATTAATTATCACATGCAGACTGTAATTATGGGTTGAAATGAAGGTTGTTTTATTTGTCAGGTGAGAAAACTGGATGCCAGGCATCCTTACAGTTTCTCAGGTTCTGAAAAGTGCCCCCCCTCACCTCTACTCTCACCCTTCCAGAGGCCACCTCCACACATGCACACACATTCACACACACACAAACACACACACACACTTATCTCAGGGTACCCAGTAGTCACATATGTCATCTGAGGTCCAACACCCAACCCAGGTGTTGTCTTCATCATCAAATGAGAGACAATGGAATTGCCACTGATTTTAGAAAGAACTACTCAAGGATTTCTTTCTTTCTGTCTGTCTTGTTGTTGTTTTTCTTAGAAATAATGGAACAGCTGAATAGCCAACAGCCAACAATGAAAATAGGATGTGGCTATCTCCTATCTTTTGCCCTTTACATCCAAAACAGCTTACAGAAATGCACCAAATAGCCATGCAAATAAAGACTTAACCATTGCCTCCAAAAATCACCCCCAACCCTGTGCTTGCTTTTTAGTGGTTTCCAAAACTACAACATATTTCCCCCCTCAGCTCTCTGGTTTGATGTCTGCCCTGCTCAACTTACAAGGACAACTGACACACCCTCTCTTCTGGGATATGTCCTGGCCTGCTATGAGTCATGGGTCTGGGTGTATGTACCAGGGCCTGAGTCAGTCCGATATCCATGCCATCCCCAGGCAGTTACCGGAGATCCTCTGCCCTCGCTGGGCAGGCATTCAGCAGGTATCTACACTCTTTGTGCCCTACCATGCCTGGCCACTGGGGGCACAATTGATTTCCCTTCCTTATCCTAAGGTGTGAGAAATGGCAAAATTCTTAGCCTAGTTCTGGCATAACTAGAAGATTTCGAAAACTGCAAACTGAGGCACAATAAACACAAAAATGTAGAAATGGAGGCGTTTACAGATTTTAGATTGTGAGACTATTAGATTGTTGAGCCTTTATGAGACAAAAGACCTGTACTTGTTGGAGGGGTCCCTGAGGTCTAGGAGGCGGACAGGACAGCTACTCACCTAAGAGACAGGGAACCAAGCCTAAGGGAAAAGAAAAGCCGAGGATTATGGTTGGGAAAAAACTGGAGATCCCGGGAGGTGTCCAAACCAAGGGGTCTAGAAGCAGATGCTAAGATTAGAGCCTGGGTGAGACTTAAAGGGCCAGGAGGAAAACCAAACACCCCAGCCTTTAGCATCTGGCCAAAGATGAACCTGCTGGCACAGTTCTGAGTTGCACTGATTCTTTCCCTTGGCTTTAGGTTACACCCTTTCCCAACTTCACTGACCTTCAAACATTGATTGTAAAATCAATATTAATTGATAATGGTTCTCTCATTGGAACACATCTCAAACATATGCAAATTAGCAAATTCTTCCCTGACCACAGTGGGCAAGGGCTGATTCCACATCGGAGCACACTCCAAGGAATAGAGACCCCTTGAGCAGGTAGAATCTGACTGAGCAAGCCTTGTTCAGGGGTGAGCGAGTGCCTGTAGGCTGCTCCCCTGAGAGCAGCGTGGTGGTGATGAACAGACATGCAGACGGGACAAAAAGGGCAGGCCTTTTAGGCAGTGATGTGAAACTCTCAGCCGTCTGGAAGGATGGTCTGAAAAGAGATGGCTAGGAAGACGGGACAAAGGACTCTTCTAGCCAGATATTTTAGATACCTCTGAACCACCCCATTATGGTCAACATTTAGGGTCCAGGATTTATGATTCAGAATCAGGTATTTGGTGGGGGTGGGCGAGAGGTCCTTGTGATTTTGAGTCTCGGAGAAGAGTGAAGATATTGTGGAGAAGGCTGAGCGTACAACTAGATTAGAAACCTGCATGGGGTGGGGTATGGGGGCTGTCACCCACTTAGAGTAACAGATTACTCACACCTGGCATATTCTCTGAGTAGGAAGGGAAGTAGCAAAAATGGAATGAGAATAACAATAAAAACGAATTAGCTGATATCAGGTGTTTTCTCCATGGTTTCTGCTTGCCCAGGTCTGACTGGTGTAGATTATAATTAGTCTCTGCTTGCAGATGTGTGGTTCCAAAGACTTGTGGATTAAGGAGAAACTCTAGAATTTCTCAGTACCTGACAAGTTGTAATGTGAAGAGCTACACTTAGTCCATTAAAGATTTTTCACAGTGACATTTGAGTGCAGCTTGAGAAACATGCCACCTTGCCATTTATCATTTTCAGGGCACGGGTGTCGGAAAGGAGGTTGCTATGAAGAACAAAACAAAATGGATTGCATGTGTAGAGGCGAGCTGGCGAATACTGATAAATGTACTTCACTGAATGTCAACAAATGTCACTTGAGAAGCCATTTGCAGCTACCATAACAGCCTCCCAAACCCAACAAAGAGTAGCAAAAACAGGCAAAATGAACTGGGCGTCTTGCTTCTGCATGAATAAGCAATCAACCCTCTCAGAAGTTACACCAGCAAGTTGTTAAACTTGATAGAAGCAGCTTTTTCACCCATATTGATGCAGACTATAGATTGCTACAGAGGGTTGGAGACCTTCTGGGGACATCAGTGCTGTGACTCAGGGGAGGATTTAATAACCCCCTCTGTCCCAGGTGGGTGCCTTCCTTCTGTGGGTGGAGGAACTTGCTGTCTCCAAGGCATGCTTTCTGGGTTCTTCCCTGCCCCCTCCTCTGGCTGCTTCGGTTGAGGCTGCAGACCTCTGCCCTGCTCCTAGTCTAGCCTCCCTTGCAGTGTGATCCGGCAGGGGTTGAAGATGTGCCCTGGGTATCAGGACTGGAGGATGCAGCTCTCACTCGCCATGTCAAGAGAAGACCTAGCAGACCACCCTTGAGGCAGGCTTTCCATCTGTCATTCAAGAAAAGGCTTTTCAATGTATCCTCTGGTTAATGTGAAAATTTGAGTCATGGATGCAGCTTCTGTTTTATTCTTGGTGACCAGGCCATGACTTTGCATCCATGTGACTTAGGATTTCCAGAAGGCATGGCCAAGTTTTCTTCAGAATTCAGCTTGGGTCAAGATGGTCCACTCTTCCTCCTCAGCTCGGTAAGTCTCCACACTTGGCTGCAGACAAGTAAATGGAAAGAAGATCATATGCTCAGAAAAGCTCTCCAGGGAAATGTGAGACTGATTAAAATTCCAGCCCCTCTTCATTTTCTAATCTCTGGGGGCTCCTTCTCAACACATACACACACGCTCATCCAATACTTTTCTCCTCCTTGATACCAAGAGACTGACAGAGTAGCTTGAATTCGTCTGGCCTTGTAAATACACCACACACACACACACACACACACACACACACACACACACACACACACACAAGCAGGTTGCCCACACAAATTGAGGTCAGTTCAGCTTTCATTGGAGAGATGCTGTGGTGTAGGGCTCCCATACAAGAAGCCCTTTATTGAACACACATCCCCGGCTCTGCCCCTGAATGTGCTAATGTACAGATGTCCCCTTCACACTGTTCTGCCATATGTTTAGCCTGTGTATGGTAGAACTGAACACATTTTACAACCAGGAAAAGATGGGCTCTTTGGAAAGTGAGCTTCCCTTGGATGAACTTGGCGGGACTGTACATGGAGTGGGGGGTGGGAGGCTGGCTCCTCTTCAGCTACACTCACCGCTGAATCCCTCATAATCCTTGGTGTTTCCTCCTTTTGAATTAGGTGCTTCCCGTGGAAGGGCCTTTACTTGGGTCTCCGGAACTTAAAAGACATCTGTTTATTATTGAAATGGAATTGCCCTCAACTTGTTGACTTTCATGCTTCGTTTAGGAAGAAACAGTGGCTTGTTTAGGGAAAAAAAGAAGAAGAAGCAGCAGAAGAAATCCAAATTTCTGGAGCAGAGGTGGAGGTGAGGGCAGAGTAGAGAAGACCCGGCAGGAAGAATGGAGATGTAAGATCCCCAGCCCGGTGCATAATACAGCCTAGCACTGCTATACTCGGTGAAGGTACTTTCTGAAGAGTGAATCTCTGTTGTGTCCTAATGTGGATTGTGTGTCCCAGGCACAAAACCCTACTAAAGCATAAAAACACATTCGGAAGAAAAGACTAGATGGGTGTAAATGTCCCAACTTGGCAGTATTGTTTATTTTTCTGGTTGTTGTAATTTTAAAATTTGTATATTAAAGATCAAACTAATAAGCATCTGTTTCAAGGGGAGGAAAAAAGAAAACCTGTCCATAATTGATTAATATCACCCACATCCTGCAACTGCTGGAGGCCAGAGCTATGTAAAAATCTACCTTCCTATTGTTTCATCTTTAAAGAACAAAAACAAAGTCTTGCCACGAAGACAAATGTAGCCAATAACTCTGTCTCTCAGGGAGGAAAAGTGAAGCTGAATTGGGTGAACCACATTATTCACCCACTAATTAGTGGCACTAACTGGTTTCCTTGTTTCTAATCCAGAGGCCATTTTCAGTGGACTCTGCTCTGTGTATAAAAACCTAAAAAGCCCCCTTTCACCGTTTTACATTCCAGGATGTTTCAAACAAAACGTTAAATTGGTTCCCTAAGAGGAAGGTTTGTTAAAAACAAAAACCAAAATTCCTTACAATTGCAGGAATCCCCTCATTTTTGCAAGAATGGAGAAGTCTCCTCTGAGTAAGAACCTTCACTCAGTGCCTGGTGCCAATGGGCATCGTTCTGTCGGCCCTAGACATCATCAGTAACCCCAAACCGAGGTCCCTCAGCCTGAATGAGGGAAAAATACAACATTAAATGGGGGGAAAAATAAGACAGCTTCAGGTCAACATAGCAGGCAGGCCATCCTAAGGAGAAATGTTTAGAGGAATTTGTTATCAGGCTTCTAAATAATTTCATTCATTCATTTAAATAAGCACTTTTAAATGCCTGCCTATGTCAGAGCTGTCACTATATCTTAACTGGATACTAATTCTGTTCATAAGTCATCCTCCTCACCATCTCAAATCATACTCAACCTTCAAGGCTCAGCTCAAAGCCCACCTCTTTCAGGAAGCCTTCTAAGATTTCCCCCATACTTCCCTTCTGTGTGCTCCCAGCCTGGACACCCATAAGAACAGCACCGTTCTGTGCTGTCGTGACCTATCTATGTTCCTCTCCCCCAGATGAATATTAGCTCCCCGAGAAAAGGGTCTCCATCTTATCACTGAGATGGTCTCCCCTAATATGCTCTTTGGGAGGGTATTTAAGAGAACTGAAAGCACAGTTATCTTTCACCCACGTTGAGATTTAAACTACCTTAGTTTAAATATATGGGAAACAGCCTCCTTCTCTTCCTTGGCTATTGGTAGTATTCAGCATTCAATGCAGGGGAAAGATGCAGATGAGGGAGATCCAAGTGGGCAGCCCATCTAGATAATATGGGCCCTCTCTGCAGGGGAGGCAAAATCCTCTGGTAAGAGGAGCCGAATCATCCAAATAATTGCATAGATCTGGCCTTTGAGGCAAGTGTCACCCTTTTTGATACACTTGGGCATTTAAAGCAATTTCCCCCATCTCTGGATCAAATATGCTTTAGAAACTTGGGAGCTGACACTTCGTCCAGATATAATGGGATAGAAACGGAGAGAGTTCACTTTTTTTTTTTTTTTTTTTCTGGAACTGCCAGCATTGAGGCACCTGAGCTTCCTTCTGAATACCCTGACTTTCGTTATTGCCCCGCAGGGATAGTTTGCAGTGTAGGAATCATTACGCTTTCCCCCCTTTATCGCTGCCCAAGTAATCACAGGAGAGAGAATACTTCCCTCCACCAACACAACAGAGAGAATTTTACTACTGGAAAACTAAGACTTTTCGTGAGGGTTGCAAATGTTAATGACTTTTGGCAGAGAGATTTTTTAAACCAGGAATTCAGGAATTCCCTTCCTTACTTCTGATACCTATTGTTTTCATATGCGCCTTTCAGGGAAACACCTTTCTTACAATTTTTCAAACTTTTAAGTGCCAGAAGTCCACCAAAGCAGGCAGAACCCATCATGTCTGCGTCCAACGTCAGACCAGAAGAACCTACGCGTCAAGTCGCCTGGTTTAGCAAGTTCATATAACTATTATTTTCCTATTGGGCTCTTAAAAAAAATCCCACCTAAAATAATTCATAATAACCTTTCCTTATCATCTCAAACATTTCATTTCAGTGTCTGTAATATTTACTTCTTTCCCTACCCAATTAGGGGGAAAAAATCTGCCCCGATTTTAGGAAGAAAAAAGATCTTTAAAGTTTCTAAATGTAAGAATGGTTGAAAAGGTTTTTTTTCCCCCCTCTCAAATCAGAATTCAGAAAAATATATTTATACATTCATTTACTTCTGGTGTGAGAACAGAGTTGCCGCTTTTGCTGAACGGAAAAGGTTTTCGAAATGACACAAATCTGTATGTGTGTGTTTCTAGAATTAATACACTTGTATTCACTGAGGTGGTGGGCTTTCCAACTAGGGGAATCCGCATTGGGAGGAGTACCCTGCCTAGGGAGCATTTAAGGAAATGTTAATATCCAAACAAAAGCAGTATTACCAGTGCCATCCACTCCCTCCCCCAGAGGAAAAACAATTAATAATTTGCATATGCTCCTGACACAAATTAAAGACAAAGGGCCCCTCACAGACTGTGGTTACTATGCAGCCCTCCGCAAGCTGCACAGCCCCAGCCCTGCACTGTTCTTGCTTCCAAATGAATAGCATTAAGCTCAGTAACTAAAAATAGTGGTTCTGGGCCCTCTGGCCCATTCCCACTGTAGAACCGTGTTTCCCCAATGAAAAACGTCTTCCAATATCTCCAGAGCTTCTAGGCAAAAAGAACGTATAGTTCTAAGGGGAAAAAACGTATATACTTTGCCCTTTTTATTTTAATGGCCAAACATTGTAATGCTAGCTAAATGGAAATTCTTGTCTGTTAATAGGTTTCTTTAGTTTGTAATAAATAGGAATGCTAATGACTAAAATTTGGTATTTGGTATGCATTAGCTTTTGTGAGCTTTTCTTTACAGTCCTCATTGACATGCAATATGGCTAGCTTCCTTTGAAACATATTTATAAAATAACTACAGTATAATTAAACCAACAAAGCCATCTTTTAAGTAAGCTTAATAGCTCAGTTTTTTTTTCACCTGGGTAAAATTTTATTTTAAAAAGAAAAATAGTTATGCCTCAATCCCACTGTATATTTTATTCTGTGCATCTAATATTTCCTTTGCATCTACAATCTATGCATATCTAATTCTTTTTGACAACTATGATTATTAATAAAGTGCTCATGAAAGATATGCTTCATAGCTTCTTCAACAAGAATAATGTTTTTTTTGTTAATGGAAATTGTAACATATCTTGACAGATACAATATATAAGATCTGCTTTTTCTTAATGGTTAATATTTCTGGGCTGAATACTCAAGGAGCGGATCAACAGATATGGCAGGTAATAATCAGAGAGGATGCTATTTTATACAATGTAACTAAAAATATTTTAACGATATAAAAGCAATAGATAAATAAAAGCAATTTTGTTTAATTTTGCTTTCGGCGTGCGAACAATTTTTGGGTTTTGTTGCTGCAGTGGCCGGTGTGTTTAACAGAGGTGGAAGCTCGCAGCGCAGAGTGATCGGTACACACGCGGCTCTGCCTTCTTGCAGCGGAAGGGTCCTGCAAGCGCCCTTTCTCTGCTCTCAGCGGCTTCAGCGTCCCTGCCAGGGACGCAGGGCCCGGCTGAACGGTAATTCGCAAAACACAGTGGTTCAAATTCACCAGGTATTCCTCAATTTGGCAAACCGTTCCTCTCGCTCCATGCCTCGCGGTTTAAGACCACGCGATTTCCCAAAAGAAAAACTCAAAAGACACCAGGCGTCGGACGGGAGCAGTTGGAGTGGGTCTGGTGCTCTTCGGCCTCCCGGACCCCTGCCCGTCCGGCTCTGCCCCAGGCGCCTGGCTCCCTTCTCTCCCAGACTCCGGCCTCTCCGCCCCGGGCTTGCCAGGCTCCCAACTCCGCCCCGTGCCGAGAATAAACACAGTTGCCATCACTGTTATAATCTTTATTTCAAACTGTTTCCAAGGTTACAAATTATCGTGCCTCCCATGCAACAGGTTCCTCCGAAGAAGCGGTATCATTACAGATTAACTGTAATGTGTGGGATTAGAATAAAAGCACAAGGGATTAGGTAAAAGGGGGGACGCTCGAGAAATAACGCCCGAGCGCACCTCGACTGAGAAGCAGCGGGTGGAAGCCTCGTAGACACTGCTGCCCGGGCGCCGCGGCTCCTCCGTGAGCTGGACCCGGCTCCTCCGCTCTCGGCCCCGGAGCGGCCATGGCCGGAGGGGCCCGAAGGGCTGGCGGGGCCAAAGGCTGGACGCCGGAGACGAGGGACGCGGCCCCCAGGCTCGGGAGGGCGAAGGGCCGGGAAGCCGCAGCGGCGTTGGGGTCGGGCGGGCCTGTGGCCCGGCTGGGGGCCGCGGGTAGCACCGCGCCCGGGACACAGTTCCAGCGCCGTACGCGGCCCCCGGAACGCCGCCAGGGAGACAGCACACCCACAAGGGGGTCCCCGGGTCTCGGGTGTTGCCGACACCGCATTCAAGGTCCAAGCCTAGGGGGCCCGTCCTCGTGTAGCTCCCGCGCCGGCGCCACTCTCTGCGGGTCTGGGATAGGGAGCCGGGGCCCGGCGGCACTGGGGTGGGCGGCGGCGCAGGCCGCCCGCGCCCTTCGGAGCCCAGGACTCGGGCCTTGGCCGCCCGCCGAGGCCACGCGCCCCATGCGACCACCTCCCGGCCTGGCCGACCCCTGCCCCAGAATTCCAGAAAGGCCCCGAGCTCCTTCTCCTCGCATTCCGCGCCCTGCGGGGCTGGAGCTCGCCGCGCCAGGCCCAGCGGGACTCGGGCCTGCCTTGGGCCACGGCCTCGGGCCGCTGACACCGCCCCGAGGACTGTTGGCGTGTCCCGGTGGAGGGCGCGGGGCTGGAAAAACAGACAGGGCCGGCGTGCAGGCTTGGGGTGCGGAACGGCCGGGGGCTGGAAGGAAGTTCGCAGTGTGGCCGCGGCGCCGAACAAAGCCCCCTCTTCGGGAGCCCCGTCACCTCGCGTTGACCCCGGGCCCTCGCCTCGGAGCAGGCCGCGCCCCTCGGGGGGCGCACGCCAGAGCCCGGGCTCTCCTTGGGTCGCGCAGGCCGAGCCCGCGGCCCGCCCCAAAGGCGCGAAGGCTAGCTCGGCCGGCGGGGCAGCCTCACCCCGCCACCAAAGCCAAAAGAGCAAGGCCGAGGGGTGACTCCACGTTGATGTCCTCCGCCAAGAAACGGGGTGACCCCGGGGCGCGCTGGAACCACAGCGCTGCCAGCAGCCCCGGAGGGGCCGAGCGGGCTCCCAAGTAGACGGAAGTGGGCGACCAACTTCGCCGAGACTCCCGCTTTCAAGAGAAGGGCCCCGGCTGAGGAGGCGGCGGGAGGCGACTGCCGCAAACAGCTGTTCCTCATACATATTTCATTACACAATCAGATAATGCGTCCCACCACCTTATCAATTATTCCCAGATAAACATTTTCAAGACGTTTTGACATCTGTCTTAGTGCCTGCTATTAATTTAGTAATCACTGTAGTTAAAAATGTATGGGATTTTTGCCTTCGGAGCACCTCCTCTCGGGCGCGCGGGCCCAGTGCTTTTGGGCTGTGGCTGGAAGCCTGGGCCCTCCGGGGGTGAAGACGCCTTTGGAGGTGAGACGGCCTCTCTAGCGCATTGACACTGTTAATGGAAGGGATTAAAGGGGTGTCTGGTTATTTTTCTTGTTGAAGGTGATGGTTGCCCCCTCCCCTACCCGCATAGCCCCCCCTCACTTTCCCGCCCCAGCCCTGGACCGGACACCAAAGTTCAACCCCTTTGCCTCGGGCAGCGGAAATGGTTAGCTTCTATCTGGGCGGAGGGTTTCTGGTGAGGAAGACGCAGGCAACTGCAGTTGGCTCGTTTGGGGCCAAAGAGAGGGAGAAAGGGGGGGTGGGGAGAGGACTCACAATCACGAAGAATTCATCACAACAAAAAACTCTAACAACACAGTGCACCCCATTCCAGAGGTCACAAACCTCCGTAGTTTTGCCCTGAGCCGGGTGGCTGGGCAAAGGTGACAAGGGCGTTTAGGAAACACAGAGAAAAATAAATTCGCTCCAGTGACTGTACACGGGGCATTTGGGGCTATGAGAAAACGAGCTGCTTTTCTGCTTGAGTGACAAATGTTGCAATGAGCTTAGCTATGTACCCGAAATTTTATAAATCAGACAAGCAGAGTTTGTAGAATTCATTGGTAGGTAATAGCCAACATCTCCAACTCTAAAATGCTGATTGTTATTTATTATTGGAAAGGGTCTAAATATGCTATCCAAAGAGGGGAGAAAGAAAAGCCCTGAGGGAAAGGAGTTTGCCTCCATGTGTCCTGAATCTCAGCTACAGCGAATGGAAGTTACACTTCGGGTTTGGGAATAATGGTCTCCTTATTCGCTGCCCCCGCCTTCTGTCGCAGTCTCTTTCCGAGGTGCAATAGCAGGTGGACTCTTCGGACTCTTATTAGGGAATAAGGAGAAACAGACCTGGGGAAAGAAAAAGGTCTTGGAAGAAACTGCCCTTCCAAGGAACATCAATGGACTCTAAAGTGATTTTCACTGTTTATTGTTCAAACATCTACCAGAACGACTCTTGCTAAAATTTCCAGGAATTAAGTGGAGAGTGGGGAGTGGGGGAGTGGGGAGGGAGTGGGGAGGGAGTGGGGAGTGGGGAGTAGGGAGTGGGGAGTGGGGGAGGGGGGAGTGGCGAGGGGGGAGGGGGAGGGGAGGGGAGAGAGTGGGGAGTGGGGGGAGTGGGGAGTGGGGGAGTGGGGGGACAGTGTTTGACCCCCAAAGGGAAAAAATTCTTCCCTGCTCATACCCCTACTCCACCCCCTACATTTCTAGGGCAACTACATCTGCTTCAACCTGTCCTCCTGCCCTGTTTACCAGGTGGTTCATCTCTTTCTCACAAGAGGAACCTTCCTCTGCCCCTTGCAGGGTGGTCATCTACTTGCTAGCCCAGAAAGTCCTCTTCCCCGCTCCACCCTACTTTTGTCTAAAAGAATCTTTCCAAACTTACCCTCTACTTTTAGAAAGAGAGTTGGGGAGGGAGGTGAAGTGGACGGAAGGGCACCATCGCACCCAGGGTGCCAGCCTCTTCTGCAGGAAAACCATGATGGTGGCTACTGTCTGGAAGGTTTACCAGGAGTGGTCAGGCAAAAGGAGCTGAAACCAAAATCAAGCCTGTGCACTTGCTTGGGCCTTTTGGGAGAGCCACTCTAGGAATCCCTCTTCCAAACCCCTGCAGCTTGACCAGGACAGTGGGCTCTGTTTGGAACTGAGCAGTAGGGGGTGAGAACTTCCTAATATCTCACAAAGAAAATTAGTCTAACAAACCAAATAATTCAGTTTGCTTTGGAGTGTTCTTTTGTGGACTTATTTGATATAAAAGAAACTGGGATGGAAGTGAAGGCAGGAGGATGTGCAGCTGAGCTAAGGTTCTCTGTAACGACTAAATTTTGCATAAAAAGAGAGAAAGGGGCAAAAGAAGGGCCCCCCCGGCTCCCTGAACACTGGTTGGAGCTGAACGCTCCTATTAGGAATCTCCCAGCTTTGAGTGAGGGCATCTATGCTCTCCACCCTATCCTTGTTTGGAACACAATCTCCTAAACCAATAATAACAACAAATAAATAATCCGGGTCAAAATGAAACTTTCCTGGATTGCCCTCTTCTGGGTGTCCCCAGGCCAGCTTAGAAGAAAGCGAAAGGGTCGGCTTTGGGGTGAATGCGGTGCTCTTTCTAGTCTCCAGGACTTGACCTGAAACCTTTCACCCAGTCGGCTCAACAAAGTTTCTCCCTCGGGAGCCAACGTCCCTCTAGCAGGAAGCCCTTGGCCTCGCGTCCGGCATCCTCGTTCGGGCCACTCTCCCTGTAGGTGGTTTCCTGCACATCTGCCTGTGGCTGGGGTCACTCCGCGCGGGCACTGCGGCTTTTGTCTGCATCTGGACAACTGGATGTGCACCCGTGCATTCAAATAATTCTGTCTGTGGACACTTCTTTTTTCCTCAGATCCTGCTGTTAGTATTCCTCTAATTCTCCCGTATGTACTCGGGTACAATTGCATGCATGTACGTTCCGTGTACAGTCAGGTGACTCAGCTTAAGCCTGAGCTCGGACGTCTGCGACCTCCTGAGTCTGCATGGGGAGGAGAAGGTGTGCAAGTGTAAACTCGGGGCTTTAGGTGGGGTGCGAGGTTAATAAGGCTTTCCGGCCCCAGGGCCTTCTAGGCCTCTCTTACACCTTCATCTCCCCATCTTCTTCACTTTCCAGGAGGAGGGCGATCCTCTGAACGATCCTGTGCCTCGCTCCTTCCGGAAGGGTCGAAACAGCCTTTGGGATCTCTCTTGGTGGATTTTGGTCGGGCCAGGCCAAATGGGAGGGGTGGGGGAGTCCACGAGGTTGCCTCGAGGCTCGCGACTGCACCTCTCCACTCAGGACACCAACTGGCCCAGTGCGCCCCGGGATCCTGGGGAAGTTGCAGGACCCAACAGTGGAAGTCTAGGCGCCTCGGGGTGAGTGATTTACGTGTTTGGGGGCGAAACTCTCGTCCTCGGCCTCCGGGGAGCAGCTGTATTTGTAACTGGGAACTGGCCTGGACCCGCCCCCTCGGCCCCTCCTCCCGCCTCCACCTCGGCGCTCCGAGCTTAGCCGGATGCAGGACCGCTCGCCCCGGCCACCGCTAAACACCCTAGGGCCACGCTATCCCTTGGAGCCCTTGCTGAGGCCTAGGGGCCTGGAGCGGAAAGGAAGGGTACGAAGCAGGGTGGTCG
The DNA here is from genome assembly GCF_002837175.3 of Physeter macrocephalus. NCBI lineage: Eukaryota > Metazoa > Chordata > Mammalia > Artiodactyla > Physeteridae > Physeter > Physeter macrocephalus. The sequence continues at coordinate 61,473,970 of NC_041225.1, forward strand.
GGGTCGTGCTGCGAAGGCCTTGCGATGTATCCCTCCGCCGGGAGCCGCCTTGCGGGCCCGCGAGTCTTCCAGTCTCCGAAGCCGGCGGGAGCGCTGGCCTCCGGCTTGCTGGGATGGGAATTGGGGGTGGCTCGCCTGCGACTGGAGGCTGTTCTCGCAGGGATCGTGCGGGGACCGGTGCGTTCCTGGAATCCTGTAGTTGTGTTTTCTCGTGAGTGTGAGAGAGAAAGATGCGTACTCGCGGCTAACTTCAGGTCAGTTTGTTCGTAAAAGGCCGTCGTCAGCCCGTCGGTCTGTCTCTCCTGTGCATTCGCACAAAGTGAGGCCACCTCTCCCCACCCTCCATACAGCCTCCCAGGCCCGGCCAAAGGGCCAAGGCCTGGGGGCCCTGAGGCCTGGAAAATGTGAGGCCCTTGATATGCGCTCCCGGTGTTCTGATCGTAAAGTCCACGCTGCCCAGGTGCCCACTCAGGGTCAACTAGAAAACCTACGTGGGAAAGGGGGACTCGGAGAGTTATCCCCACACCCAGTGCAGGGTGAAGTCCCAACTTCGGCGCGCTGGACCTACAGATCTGGCGTCTCACTGCCGACCCATCCGGTCACCCGGATTGGCGGCGGCGGCCGCGGGGGGCGAGGGAGGGATCGTGGAGCTGTGCTGGTACAGGTTGGAGGTGGGGATGAAAAGAAACTAGACTGGGTGGCGATGGGACGTGGGGTGGGGACGTGGGGTGGGGATGGAGTTGGGGCAGCTTTTGATAGCGCCGGCTTTTCACCCTGCTTTGGGGAGGTGCGTCGGTCTGCGCCGTTAACCCCCCCCCACACACACACACTGGAAAATAAAGCTAATGATGTAGTAATTTAGGAGGGGGTAAGGGGCTGGGCGAGAGGAGGGAGGAAGGATGGGGAACGCGCGCCCCGAGAGCGAAGGCAAACAGCTGTGGAGGCGCTGCCCGCGGCTCAGGCTTCCCAACAGGTTAGCTAGACAGGGATCCACCCGGCATTTCGCAGGAAAGGGTGGGGGTTGGGGGGGAGACTGAGCGAGAGGGGGAGAGAGCCTCGCAAGAGGACAGAGGGAGGGAGAGAGCGAGAGGAGCCAGAGCGCGCGCCGCGCGGTTTAAAAGGAGACACACTTCCTAATGAATATTTATCCGCCGCTGCTTCCTGCTCCCGGCTTCCCTTACCTTTCCGCAGGTAAGACCCTCCCTGCGCCCCAGCCCTGGGGGCCCTCCCAGCTCCCCCACTCAGTGTCGGGGCAACGTTGTCAGGGCGGAAGGGTTCTTGGCAGTCGGGGAGGGGGAGTAGGAGGGCGACTCCCTCCCGGCTGCGCTTGGGCGCGGGGGATGGAGGCCCCGCACTGCCAAGGCTGCGTGCGTGGGCTACCTTTATGGAGTAGGTGTGAGTGCTGTGTAAGGGTGTGAGTGTGAGAGGGAGAGGATGTCAGCCCGGCGGCGCGAGCGCCTGTTTCCCGCGCGCTCTGAGGACATTTTCCGACTTTTCACTCGGACGCCCCGGATTTCTTGCCTTTGCCTTTCTCTGCTTCCCCCTCCTCCCTCCTCTGCCCTCGCCACCTCTCCACCCTATCCCCAACCGCGGCCGCTGAGACGCTCTTCTGCGGGCTACTGTACAGCTGGCGCCGGGCCCCCCGGGCCGGATCCCGGCCTCTCATAAGAGGGTGTATAGTTGGGTTTCTGTCACAAACCCTCATACAGAGGCCGCGCGGCCACGGTCCCCTTCCTGCCCGCTACGCTCTTGAGGCGCTTCGGCGCGTTCCCCCACCAGCACACACACCTCGGTGTACCAGGGCCCACAACGGACCTAAGGGTGATCGGACCCCGGGGGCACTGGGTGGAGCAGTCCTGGGCTGCAGCTGGGAGCCGGAGGACCCCCAGGGAGAGAGCGCCGCTCATCCCCTCCCCCACTTTCTCCTCCCGCCTTCGCCCGCGGGAGGAGCACAGGGAATTCGGGGCAGCCAGGGGGGAAACTGGGAGGGGAGGGGGGGAAACTGGGAGGGGCTGATGATATAACCAGAATTGTTAAATGGACTTACTTGGCCACCTGTTGAGAATCCATTTGGGGTCGGCCGGCTCCGGAGCTGCGCGTGGTGGACACACAAAACCAAACGGAAAAAGAAAATTCTTTCTCTGGCCATTCCCGGCGCGGCCCGTCAGGCTCTCAGCTCTGAGCTACGGTCGGGCGGATCCAGAGCCAAAAGCAACTTTGCCAGGTCCCCAGGCACCCCAATGCCTCCCTCATCCCACGCCTCCTCAGCTAGGAGGCCGGGGGCTCGGAGCGCCCGGACTCGGCGCTCAGGGCCCAGCACCGGCAGTTCTGCTTAAGCCGGGACAGGCTTTCTGAGCCCTGCTCAGAAGTCAAGAGCAGCAGCGCCGCCGCCTCTGCTTGGCCTTTCAAGACGCGGTCGCTCCTTATTCTTGTGCCTCGGCCTCTCTGGTCGCCCCCGGACAAAGCCCCCGGAGCCGGCGGCTCCCTTCCCGCTAAATCCCCTTCGGTGTCAATGCGCTACCAGCACCGGGCAGCGCGCTTCTCCTGCCAGCCATGTGGCTCTTAAAGAGCGCACCCCCCCACCTTCGCCCTGCGCTCTCCCCCGACCCCCGCCTCCCCGCCCCTCTTCTCTGGATCTAGCCCCCCACGCCGACGCCTCAGGTCCCTCCTGCCCCGACCGAAGCCCGCGGACTCCTAGCCCCCTCCTCTCGCCTCCTCCCCTGAGCAGTTGGTGGGCCTCGCCTTGGGGCCACAGACCTGAGTTATACCCTCTGCCTCAGGACCACTTTCTCTCCAACAGCGTCCACTCCTCTCTTCCCCCCTCCTACCTTTGCCCTTTGCATGGATCAAGGCCCAGGACACTACCTTGCCCAGGTCAGAGACGATTCCTAAAAATAGTCAGTTTGGGCTTGAATTAGGAGGTCGTAGGATGGATAAGGGGCGGGGCATGCCAGTTGAGCTGGGGGAGAGAAAGAGAAGAGTATACCAGATGGGTTCAGAAAGGTCTGCTATCCCAGGGCCTACCTGGCCTTTTGGCAGAGGATGAGGGCTGGATGGTGCCACTCATTTCTAGAGGGGGCCACCCTGGAATGGGGTCCAGAGGTTACCAACCTGGCCAGCCCATGTGTGTCTGAGGGATCGTCGCATGGGGGGGGGGCACCTCCAGAAGGCCCAGAGTGTCGATCTGAGAGCAAACTGCTTCCCAAGCTCAGTGTATTAATACCCCCCAAAGTAACCTTTAAAAGCCCAAGAGCTGGGTGAGCAAGGAAGGACCTTGAGTGACAACTGTCCAGGGAAAAGGGCATGGGGGGAGGGGGCAGCGAGAGGAAAAAGTCGACTCTTTCAGAGGACTGAAGCACAACTGTTAACAAGGTTCCTGACATCTGCTGGTCAGCAATGTCACCTGCCCCACCAAAAAAAGAAAAAGGGAAAGTAAGATGGTGATTTGGTCCCCCTTCCTTACAGAGCCCTCCCTCTCTTTCTCTCCTTCAGGCCTGTTTTAGTCTCATTCTCACCCTAGCAGCCAATTGGTCTTGTACAGGGTGGCCCCTTGCCTAGAGCACTTTCTTCAGGCCTCCTGAAGGCGAGATATGTGATCAAAGAGAAACCAGAGAGGGCATGGCTGGAAGTGTGGGCAGGGACAGGGTGGGCTGTGGTACTCTGCCTTCCCTGGTGCCAACTGTCATAACATTTGACTGTGCTTGAGGTCTGTGGATGGTGTGCCCGCCCCTTCTTAAATCCAAGCCCTAGCACACCAGTTCTGGCTGTCATATGGGATCTCTGCAAAGAAGTAGGTGCCTCCTGAGCAGCGGAGACCAGAGGAAGTTGGAGCGGGAAGGAGATGGAAAGCTGACTCTCCCCTGGGCATCTCTCCTCTGCCGCCCCAACATTAGTCCAGATGCAGTTCTTTAAGGAACTGGGGTAACTAATTGATCTGAAATTGGCCCTCTTGGGAAACTTTGGCAGTGCAGTCCCTGGGCTACAATCTGAGGCCACAAACCGTCCCCTAGCCGGTATGGCTCACATCCCCCCCAAGTCTCCCACCTCTTCTCTTGGGGCTGGGTCACCACAGCCAGCTAGGCCCGGTTTGTGCCCACTCTCCTGGACGGTGGCCCAAGACTGGAGCCAAACTTCTCTTGTTTGAGGACGTGGGGGGCGGAGGGGCCTTCGGCGGGCGTTGGGGCTCATTAGGCAGAGCGGGGTGCCGAGAGGTGCGCGCCGCCGGCCCGGAGGCCGCCTTTGAGCGGTCGGGGCGGCTTCATTAAGCGGCGCTAACAAGGCATACAAATGCCGGGCCCAGCAGCTTTCTTGCAATGCCGGGGCCTTAGCAGGGCGCCAGGCTAATGAGGGTCACTCAAAGGGGCTGATCAAATATTCAAATTTCCCCGCACGCCGGGAACTTTTATGTACGGAGAAAGTTGAGGCAACTGAGCTGTGTTTACTGTCCGTGTAGACAATTGCTCGGAGCGCGGGTCCCCGGAGGCTAAGGGGGGGGGCGCGGGAAGGGAGCAGTTGTTGTTGTTGTTGTTGTTTTTCATTCAAAGGAAAGTAATCGGGGTCCTTGAAGGACTTCGCGGCCTCCCCGCCTGCGTGCTGCTCTCCCCTGCGCCCTCCTCTGCCGCCGGCGCCAAGGGCCTCAGTTTGTAGCTTTCAGGGAGGCCAGACCGCGGGCCACCCGGCCAGCTCCCGCCTCCCGATGTCTTGGGGGCCGGAAGGGCGTTGCCCCCCAGGACAAACTGGCCTGTGGAGCTGAGCAAGGCCTAGTGGGTGCAGCTGCCCCAGCCCTCGGGTCTTCCTCTCTCGGAGGCTTCCAGACCCCTTGGCTTTGCCGGTAACCGAAACTAGGAGAGAGTGGGGACTCTCTTAGGCAACTCTTCTGGTGGAGTTGAGACTGCCGCGGTTGGGGCTGACAGTTGTAAATAAACGCCCGCTAGGTCCTGGTAAGAGAAGGACATCTTCCAGCCCAAACGCCCTTTCTCCCCCCATCACCTGTACTGCTGTCCTTCCCATCTCCTGGGCCAGGATTAAAGCAGGGACGATGGTGACAATTTTGTGATCTTGGCCTGTAAGGGTGCCAAATCCCTGGAGTCTGAGCGGCCAGAGGGCGGAGGAGACCTAGAGGCTCCGCGGGCTGACCTGTCCATCCGGATCTCCCTTCTCTGAGAGACCGGGGTGCAGGAGCCCCCTGCGCGCCACCTCCTTCAGACGTCCCCCAGGCCCACCTCCCGCCCCTGGCTCTGCCCAATGCTTCGGGTCCCTAGAGCAGCAGGGCAGGCGGCCTGGGCCCCAGAACCTTAGGTCCTTCGGCTCCTAACAGCCCTCCCCAACGCCCAGCATCTGGGAATTTGGGAGGGGAAGCTTTGGTGCTCCACATCCCCCCCCCAGCCCCCCGCCAGCACCCTTAGACCGACATCCTGCGGAGCCTGTGCTCCCAGCTCGGCCGGGAGCCAGTCCAGCCATCCGCGCCGCCGCCCCGCCTCCCTCCCCAGCTCTCTGGACTCTCAACTTACGTGCTCCGGCCGGCGGGCGTGGTGCTTCGGGCCGGAGCGGAGAGGCGCTGGCAGCGGCGGGGCCGCGGGGTGGGCTCGGTGGGCGGCGCGGAGCTCGGCTCTGAGGGGAGGCTCTGACAGCCGGGGGCTGCGCGCCCGCCCCGCAGCGCCCGGCCCTGGCCCGGCGCACAAAGCTGCGCGCCTGGCTGCCTCCCTCCGCCCGACTTTGCACCCCCAAGCGTCTGGAGGGGTGCGGCGGGTCGGCAGGCTCCCCGGCTGAGGCTGGGGGCCGGGGTGCCGCCGAGCTGAGCCTCAGAACCACTTGCCTCAATTCTTCTTGAGTGGCGACGGTTTTCGATTTCAGCGCTTTCGGCTGAGCCCGCGGCACCTGCCCAGCCTCCCTCCGGGGCTGGTCGGGCGGCGGCCGGGAGAGGCCGGGTCGCCCCAACCCGGAGGCGGGGGTTGTGGGCACTGGGAGGGGACTGGCTGGGTTCATCCGCCCGCCCGGCGCCTTGGGTCCTCGGCTCCAGGGGATGCAGTTTCGGGGTCACGAGCTGTTTTCAAAAAGTTGAACACAATATTCGGAAACCCACCCGTAGGAATTCTCCCCCCACACGCGGCACAATACCCACTCCCCTCCCCTTTTTCATTCCTTCCTCCCCCGCTTCCTCCTCCTGCCCCTTCCCCCTCCCACCCCTCAGCCTATAATCCTTCCCCTACAAGAGAAAGGGATCGGGAAGAAAAGATGAAGTGTCTGTTTTTGTGTCCCAACCTTAGGGCTCTTTCTGGGCCCACAGTGAACGACCGCCTAGAGCTTCGCAGCTTAGCAGAAGAGGACTCACGGCTGGGAGGAAGATACACGGAGGGGAGAGATACCCGGAGCCCCACGAAGTGGGGCTTGGCGGGTCTTCCCTGTGGGCGAATATTTTCCTGCCGCAGTCAGCGGGTTTAGGACCAGCGACCCTGGCTGACTGGGGCTGAGTGGCCGGTGTCGGGCCCCCTCGCCCAGCCCACAGCCTCCCTGCGACAGTGGAGCCTCCAAAGCAGCTTGCATTTCTCACCCCGGAGGCCTGGTGCTCGGGGAGTCAAGGCCTAACGAGGGCCAGAACTAGGGGTTTAGGTGCTGGGACACTCGCAGCCCTAGTCGCGTTAGGTTTCCTATTTAAATTCTCTCACAGTCTCTCTTTCTCTCCTCCCTCTTTGAGATCTCCAAAGTGGTGTGGACTCAGCGCCTCACCCCCAGATCTCCATCGGAATGTAGAAAAGATCTTTTTTTTGTTTCAAAAAAGTTTTGAATTCCTCAATGATTTTTCTTCTGGAAAGGCAGCTTAGGATAATTATTTCAGCTTTATTGAGAGCAGATTAGTTGAAGTCTGGACGCTGCGTTTCAATACACGTTGTACACGGGCCGACAATGTGGGCATTGTTGGCTACTGTGTGTGAACTCATTCAAAATATACACTTTTTAACACCAAACCGAGTCCTGTCTAAATATACACAGTGCTCAGGGGAAAGACGTCTCTGACCCCGACAAATCTGCGTAAATCACACTTCCATAGTTACAGAAGCGTCACAAAGGGAGGCCCGGCTCAAGATGCTGATTACATGTTCTTAAAAGCAACATACCTTAGAATAAATACCCATGCCTGGCCTGGAGGCTGCAGTGGCCAGAGAGAGGGAGGGCCCTCCCCTCCCCATGCTATGGGCCTTTTGGGGTTTGTTTTAGGCTTGTGATGTTACTTTCCTTAAAGGAATTAGACAGTTTTATAGTATTTTGTCTTTTCAGTATGAGCAAACAAGCAATTTTCAGGCCTATTCATTTCTTTGGGGCAGCCTCCAAAGTTTGAGTGGCCTTCTGGGGCTGGTAGGCAGACCCAGAGCCCCTTGGGGGTTGTGGGGTAGGTGGCATCTTGGGAGGGGGGCAGAGGGCTTCCAGGCATCCCAACCCAACTTCCTCCACAGCTCCTAGGGAGGCAGCTGAAATCTGGGGGGAACAAAGAGGCGGGTTGCTTTTTAAGATGGAAAGTGTACTGTTATTTCTACTGCTATTTAAAAATATAAGCCAATAGGGGAAATCAAGGCTCCATGACTGGGAGCAGAGTTAAAGAGAAGCCAGATCCAATGCAGAGGAAGTTGGGGTAAACGTGGCCGAGGACTTCGGACCAGGGAGGCCAGAGCGGCTTCCAGCACCCTAGGTCCTGGGCTCCAGCTCCCAGGCGCCGGGTGACCCCCAAAATCCGAGATCCTGGGGCGCAGCAGCCCGCCGGACCAGGGTCGGCGCGCGGTGGGCCCCATGATCTCATCTCTCCTTTCTTCCTCGCCACTATTAGTGCTCACATAGGCAGAAAGAGGCGGCCCGACGTGCACACCATGTGCAAACCCTGCTGGGTCCGCTGGCCCTCGGCCTCTCCTTGGGGGCTGGCCCTCGGCGTTCATGCAGAGTGGGGAGCCTCTCACCTCCCAACAAAATCCCCCCTTTAATTGCTCATCCCATTCAACAACTCTATGCCCATGGCTATTAAATTTTCTGGATCAACTTCTTTGCGGAAGAGGAAAAAAGAGGGAGCTCAGAGATAGTAAGAAAAGGAGAGAGAGAGAGAGGAAGAGAAGGGGGGAAGTGGTGAGATTAAGAGTTGCAAAGATTAAAAAAAAAATTCTCTTTCCCCCCTTCTCCCTCTTTCCCTGCTCTCCCCCTCCCCCCCACTCTGGCTAAGTGGTAAAACCGTCCTTACGTTCTCGGTATTGATTGGCAGGGCTGACAGTGATTGGCAGCGGTTGCCGTGGCAACGCCACAACGACACGCCGCAGACCAATAGAAAAGCGAAACAAAATGTTTCAATGCTGCACTCACTGTGGATTTAGGGGAGATATTATGAGGCTGTTGTCATTAGGGCGATTGCTGTGGAATCGCTGAATCTTGACTCGGCGGTGGTTGGCTCTCGCTCGCTCTCTCTCCCTCTCCCTCTGTCTCTGATTCTCTCTCTGCGCGCGCGCACCGGGCCGCTCTCCTTCCTCCCTCTCTATGTGGCTGCGCGGGTGTGTGTGTGTGTGGATGTGTGTGGGGTGTGGGTGTCCCTTACGCCCTTCCTCCTCCCCCTCCTCCTCCTCCTGCTCCCCCCTCCTTTCCTTCTCCTCCTCCCCCCTCTCCTCTCCCTCCTCCTGGTCCTCATCGCCCCTCTCCTCCTCTTCCTCCCCTCTCTCTTCCTCTCCCTGAATTTTCTCCTCTCCTCTCAGGTCAGTCCATGGTATTCCGCTCCCCCCTAGACCTCTATTCCTCCCACTTCTTGTTGCCAAACTTCGCCGATTCTCACCACCGCTCCCTACTTCTGGCGAGTAGCAGCGCCGGGAACGGCGCGGGAGGCGGCGGCGCGGGAGGCGGCGGCGGCGGCGGGAACTGTGCGGGAGGCGGCGGTGCTGGCGGAGCAGGCGGCGGCGGCAGCGGCGGCGGCTCCAGGGCCCCCCCGGAAGAGTTGTCCATGTTCCAGCTGCCCACCCTCAACTTCTCGCCGGAGCAGGTGGCCAGCGTCTGCGAGACGCTGGAGGAGACGGGCGACATCGAGCGGCTGGGCCGCTTCCTCTGGTCGCTGCCCGTGGCCCCCGGGGCGTGCGAGGCCATCAACAAGCACGAGTCGATCCTGCGCGCGCGCGCCGTGGTCGCCTTCCACACGGGCAACTTCCGCGACCTCTACCACATCCTGGAGAACCACAAGTTCACCAAGGAGTCTCACGGCAAGCTGCAGGCCATGTGGCTCGAGGCGCACTACCAGGAGGCCGAGAAGCTGCGCGGCCGCCCGCTCGGCCCGGTGGACAAGTACCGCGTGCGCAAGAAGTTCCCGCTGCCGCGCACCATCTGGGACGGCGAGCAGAAGACGCATTGCTTCAAGGAGCGGACTCGGAGCCTGCTGCGGGAGTGGTACCTGCAGGACCCCTACCCCAACCCCAGCAAGAAACGCGAACTGGCGCAGGCCACCGGCCTCACTCCCACACAAGTAGGAAACTGGTTTAAGAACCGGAGGCAGCGCGACCGCGCCGCGGCGGCCAAGAACAGGTCAGTGGCGTGGCCCGCGGCCTGGCTACACGCTCCGGGGCCGGGGAGGGGGAGAGCGGTTGAAAAGAGGGTGAGCGGACAGGAGGCGGGAGGCCAGCGGCTGCCGAGCAAGCGAGAAGCCGAGACCTCCTGGTCAGTTGGAGAAAGTTTCCGCTTGCCCAGGAGCGTGGAAGAGGAGCGGGCGTGGGTGTATTGATTGCTTTGCCCTAAAGGGGCTCTCGTCAGGGTGGGGAGAGTGTGTGTGAGGTCCTGAGTGCCCATAACCCCTGGGTCGTGTCCCTGGGAGCCTTAGTCGTGCGCTGCACCCGCGCCAGCCTCCTCAGCCTGGGATCCAGCTCCGGGCTTCTCTGGAGCCTACAGACAGGGAAGGAAGGAAGGCGCTCCTTGCCACCTGGTTCTTATTTCCACGCATTGCAAAAACCCAGGGAGGAATCCACGAAGGTCTGGGAGAGGAAACTGAACCTGGGTCCCTGGCATAAAGGGGAAAGGCCGGTGGCCACCGTGCAGCAGGCCTGTACCCAAAGCCTTGCAAGTTGCCTGACTAGGAGCAGGAGAGCCAGGCTGGGAGTGGAGAGGCTGTGTGTGTGTGTGTGTGTGTGTGTGTGTGTGTGTGTGTGTTGGTGCTAGCCCTCCTGCCGAAGCCAAGGAGCATCCCCTTGGTCCACTAAATTGGGAAATAGGAGCAGAAGCTGCCTTGCTGCCCGGCAAGTTGGCCACAAACTCACAAAGTTGCACTGGGCTTGACCTGTCAGCAGAGCTGGGCCTGGGGGAAGTAGGGAGAAAAATAAGAAGAGGAGGAAAGAGGAAAGGAGTGGAGAGGAAGAGGGGAAAGGAGGAAGTTGGGTGAAAGACCTGATGGAAGGCTTGTGCCCCAACCCTGCCAGGGTAGGCACTGGGCCTGATGCACTGCAGGGAGCAGGGCTGCAGTTGCCGACAGCTGCCTGGGCTGGGGACTGGGTGTGAGCTCCTGGAGGGAGTGAGTGTGTTCCGTTTTAGGTGTCCCAGGCCTAAGCCTTTGGCCCTCTTACCCTTGCCTTTGCAGCCAACTTTTCGCCCGATGGGGGCAGCGCCCAGGGCCAGGGGAAGGCCTCCTCATGGGGAGAACTCAGAGACACTAGGTTTATGTAGCAGCTTCCTGGCCCGGGGAAGGGGCAGCCGGAGACGGCTCTGCACTCCCCTCTTGCTTTCTCTGTCTCCCGCTTTCCCTCTCCCTCCTCTTCCCCCACTTTTTTGCTCCCAGCTTCCTCATTTTCTCTTCCCCCGGTCCTGCGCTCTGCTCAAGGATCCAGAGAGCAAAGCCAGCCGGTCCTACCAGGAAGAGGCGGCGGGTGAGCAACCCGCAGCTCTTGATTTGGGGGAGCTGAGGCAGGAGGCATTGAGGGGACCCGTCCACTCCAGAGGCAGCCGGCTGAGGCGGAAGAGTCCCAGGGTCTGGGGAAGAAGAAACACCCAGTCTCTCCCCGACTTCTGCCCCTTCGGGGCTCGGCGTCCTTCGCATTGTGCGCCCGGGCCTCCCCTCCTCTGGCGGCCGGCCTCGGGTTCTACCTCGCCCGCCCCTATTTGGGAAGCCTTGGGAAGCTCCAGAGAACGCCGGGGAGGGGAAGACGGGAGCCCAGACCGCGCTGGGGAGGCTGCAGCGCTCAGGGAGCCGGCAGATGCCCGGAGGAGGGGTATACGCGCAGAGAGCGAAGTCGGGGGCGGCGGCGAAGGGCGCGGGGTTCGGGAGGCGGAGGGGCACGGGCGGCTTTGGAGCACCGGCGGCGGCATGCCCGACTTCCCGGCGGCGCGGGCTCAGGGAGGCGGCTTGGCGGAACCGGGTGTTGGGGCTGCCGTATCAGGGCGGGCGCCGTTCTCTGTCTCCCGCAGGCTCCAGCACCAGGCCATAGGACCGAGCGGCATGCGCTCTCTGGCCGAGCCCGGATGCCCCACGCACGGCTCGGCAGAGTCGCCGTCAACGGCGGCCAGTCCCACCACCAGCGTGTCCAGCCTGACGGAGCGCGCGGACACCGGCACCTCCATCCTCTCGGTAACCTCCAGCGACTCGGAATGTGATGTATGATACCCAAGGCCGCCCTCCTCCCCCTCCTCCCCCTCCTCCTTCCCCTCCTCCTCCTCCACCTCCTCCTCTTCCTCCTCTTCCTCCTCCATCCCCAGAACAAACCGAAATCAGGATACACAATCACACACACACCCAAGTACACACACACGTCCACTCCAGCCAAAAATATATAAAAACAAAGAAAAATAACAAATTAAACGCAAACCATCAACAATTCCCAACCACCATCTACCACCACGGCCACCCCAAAGGACCGCGACGCCAACAGACAGTCACAAACGCTGATGCTGCGGGCAGAAAACATAAAAGAGGTGACAATTGTATACTTTCTAGGACAAGCACGGCTTCTCCTTTTGGTTCCCACGGACCCGGCACCCCACCTGCATGACGATTTATTTGTATCTGGGAAAATACTCTCTCTAGTTTAAAACGATTTAAAAAGAGTCGACTATACAAAAACCGACCGCCACCACGACGACAAGACGACAAAAGCAAAACAGACAAAAAGAAAAACAAAAAACCCTCCATCTCCGTTCGGAATTTGTTTAAAAAAAAAGAGAACTCCTCGAGAGGGAAATAGCAAATGTTTATCGCCTTTTGTTGCGCTCTTTTCTCCTCTCTCGCTCTCTTTCTTTCTCTGTTTTTAAGTCCAAGTATTGGTCAAACAAGATGCAATCTTCTGTTTTTTTGTTCAGCAGACAATCATTTTCTTGTTAAGCACCTTTTTCTCTCCACTCTGTCACTGCCTGTGTGGGTACTGGTTATAAATGTGGAAAAAGAATAGTTATGACTGTAACAGATTTTTATTTTTATTTCAAAATTTTATATGAATTATGTATATCTTAATGATCGGTCATTTTCCCAGTTTGTAATATATGTGTAGAAATTGCCTGTATATGATATTGCTTTTTCTCCTCTCCCTTTCTCTTTCTTTCTCTCCCACCCTCTTCTCCCTTCCCGCTCACCTGTCTCTTTCCTTTTTGGGGTTCCCCTCCCACTCGATGTTCCTGGCATCGACTTGGCAGTCAAGGCGTGGCGTGGCGAGCTGGGTTAGTAAGAGGGACCCCGTCGCTAGCGAAAGCGGAGAGTGAGACCGTAGTATTCTTATGCAAAAGCTATTTCAAGTATTTCTTAGCTGCTTTGGAGATATCTCTCACTCCCCGTAGGACGCTTTTACTGTTTATCTTAACTGCGTGTTTATCTATATGTAAAAACTTTCTAAAGCAAATACAGTATTCTCCATTTTCTTATCACTCCCGGAGACTGGTGTTTTTATCCGCCCCTGTACCGGCAGCCCCGGGGCGTGCAGCAGTCCGGCCTTCGCTTCCACTCCAGCTATGCCGCCGGAGCTGGAGCAGAATTTTAAGACTGTGTCTGAGCTTTTTTCTGGAGAAGGGGAGCGGAGGTGGAAAGATGGGAACAGGCCCTTCGGAAAAGAACTAAAGCCAAATCCCGAGCGAAAAGGCAGAGAGGGTGCAGGGAGAGGGGATTACGGTCGGTTTCTTCAGCGCGAGATGCCAGGCCTGGATCCCCAGGAAATGCAGCCTTGCCGCGGCCCTGGTGGGTCTTTGGGAGCGTGTTGGTGTCTTTTGGTTGTTACTGCCTTTTTGTTGTTGTTTTTTTTTTAAGGGGAAATACACAAGTTCGCTAAACGCAAGCATAAATCTAGACCGGAGGTGACAGGTTTTCTCTTCTTCTGGGGGTGGGGTGGAGGTCGGGGAACAACTGTAGGCCGGATAAGGAGGGTATAGAGAGAGCGAGGAGGTAGTTTGAGTTTAAGGCCTAGAATCAGGATGGACTCCCTCCTCAACACCCGCATGTGCGTCTGTGTGACTGTATGACTTGCCTTATGGCTGTCTCCTTGAAATTTCTTTTCGTCTTTTGGGATCAACTGGAGTCTCTCGAGCATTTCAGAGTTGGGTTATACTTTAAAACGACGCGCCCCCTCCCCCGCCCGAAATCACTGCCTTTTGCCAACCAGGTTCCCGCTGGCCCCTGGCCTCCCCGCCCCGCGCGGGGGGTGGGTTGAGGGCCCACAGTTCCCTGTGTTGGGGTGGCTGGCGGCGCCTCTGCCGCTCTGGGCCAGCCCGGCCTGTGCCCCAGGAGGAGCCGAAGAGGTAATTTCAGAAAACTTGCCTTCACTTGAAAGTCCAATTTCCAAAGCGAGTAGGATTAAGGAGAAACGTGCCTGGAATTCCGCGCCCGTTTCCAAACTAATTTTGATTTCCGATTTCCTTTTGTCCCCAGCCCGGCAGCACCGTTGGGTTTATGTAGGCCGGGTTGGGCAGAAAGGCGGTCAGGCCGGGAGGTGCCCTGGGCGCAAGTGGGGCCTTGTGCGCCCGCCCAGGGCATGCACTCGCGTGGAGAAGGTTCCCACGTGCGTACTTACTTAGAATCAGGGCATCCAGACCACCTTAAGAGCTTCCAAGTTCTGTGGCTTGGCACGCAGTGTCAAAATCTGTGCGTGTGTTCATTGCCCGGGGAAACGTTCCTCATGGAGCCACATTTCAGGCAATAGTGACCCAGGTAGTCGGAATTTGGGGAAGAGGCTGCCTGGGTTCTACTCAGCCTGGGCCTCTGTTCTGGTGTACAGAATGATGTCTGGGGTGAGGGGCTCATCCCCTACCCTCATTTTCAAATGGCCTGTCACACACTTGACACAGACCTTGGGCCGGGAAACCCAAGGCGTGGCTGCCTCAGACAGTGTGGAGTGTCTGGAAGGACCCTACCCAACAGACTGACCAGAGTTGATGGGTGGAAAGAAAGGCATGGTGCTGGACGCTCACGAGCATTTCAGAGTTGGGTTATACTTTAAAACGACGCGCCCCCTCCCCCGCCCGAAATCACTGCCTTTTGCCAACCAGGTTCCCGCTGGCCCCTGGCCTCCCCGCCCCGCGCGGGGGGTGGGTTGAGGGCCCACAGTTCCCTGTGTTGGGGTGGCTGGCGGCGCCTCTGCCGCTCTGGGCCAGCCCGGCCTGTGCCCCAGGAGGAGCCGAAGAGGTAATTTCAGAAAACTTGCCTTCACTTGAAAGTCCAATTTCCAAAGCGAGTAGGTTTAAGGAGAAACGTGCCTGGAATTCCGCGCCCGTTTCCAAACTAATTTTGATTTCCGATTTCCTTTTGTCCCCAGCCCGGCAGCACCGTTGGGTTTATGTAGGCCGGGTTGGGCAGAAAGGCGGTCAGGCCGGGAGGTGCCCTGGGCGCAAGTGGGGCCTTGTGCGCCCGCCCAGGGCATGCACTCGCGTGGAGAAGGTTCCCACGTGCGTACTTACTTAGAATCAGGGCATCCAGACCACCTTAAGAGCTTCCAAGTTCTGTGGCTTGGCACGCAGTGTCAAAATCTGTGCGTGTGTTCATTGCCCGGGGAAACGTTCCTCATGGAGCCACATTTCAGGCAATAGTGACCCAGGTAGTCGGAATTTGGGGAAGAGGCTGCCTGGGTTCTACTCAGCCTGGGCCTCTGTTCTGGTGTACAGAATGATGTCTGGGGTGAGGGGCTCATCCCCTACCCTCATTTTCAAATGGCCTGTCACACACTTGACACAGACCTTGGGCCGGGAAACCCAAGGCATGGCTGCCTCAGACAGTGTGGAGTGTCTGGAAGGACCCTACCCAACAGACTGACCAGAGTTGATGGGTGGAAAGAAAGGCATGGTGCTGCTAGAGGGTGACCCCTGGAAAGGCCTTGACTGGTGACACTAGGGAGCAGATGCCTTTTTGTCTGGGGACAGGGGACAAGCCAGTGTTACTAAAATGCTTCCTTCTCCCAACATACCCAGCAGAGAAAGCGTTTGGGGCAACCAGTGCCCATTCCTCCTTCTCCACTTCAGCCTTGGGGGCCTAGCCCCATTGGGTGTCACCAGCCTGCTATCTGTCTTGCTATCTCTTGTCTGCCACTCTCATCTCCTACATTTCTACTAGGTCTGTACAAATACCAATACTCCACTCTGCACTTTCTGACCTTACCTAAGGATTCCGTGCAGGAGAGGCATGAGTGCTGGTTGTGAGTGGTGTGGATGTGTGCAATTCTGAAAGCTGGCCTCCACCATGCAGTCAAGGTCTACATATAAAGAGGTGTGTATGTGTTGTGATGTTTGATACAAAAGCGTGTACGTTGAATCAGTGTGTGCCCAGTGTGTGTTTTCATGTCTATCGCCTGTAGGGTGGGTATCTGTGGGAGGCTTGGGCAGTTTATATGTCCCTAGTTCTGCAAGGAGTGGCTTAAGTACACCTACAGGATGCTGTGTGTGCAGGAGTTTTCGTGCAGTGGACATGTGTCTCGTGAGTCTTGAATCTGGTGTGGACATGTGTGGGTTCCCTTGTTCTAGTCAGTCCACAGATATGACCGCCAGGCAGCTGCCCACCCCTAACCCTCCTTCCTCTCCTTTTAAGGAATGGGGAGTCACAATGGGTCTTCTTTGATCCAGAGGGCAGAGGGGAGTTGGGCTCTTTGGCTTTCCCAGTCCACCCGTTACCCTGACACACTACGGATGTTACATTGGATTTGGCCCCTGCCCCTTTAAACATCAGAGCCAGGGGAAAGAGGCCCCTTTCTGGCCAGATCTCTCCTCTAATCGGCTGCCTGCCCATTCTCTTTCTGGGTCCCTCAAAGCCACGGCCAAGGCAGTCAATGTCCCAGGGGCCGCCAGGGTAGAACTCGAGGGCAAGGCCTGGCTGAAGCCCTGCTGGGGAAAAGCCATTGCCGCCGCTAAACGTAGCCCCCGTGGCCTGGGAGTGTTGCGGATTCTGCCTTGGCAAGGGGAGCGGGTGTGCCCATGAGTGCTCTTGCGTGGGCCTCAGCAGGCTGGGTAGGCAGGCCTCAACGTTCATCCGCCCCCTCTGTCCGGGCCAGCCCGTGGGCCAGCTTCTCTCCAGGTGTGCCAGAGCCGTGGCACACGCTGCCCGGTCGCATCCCTGCTTGTGCGCCACGCACTTCCTTCTGGTGCCCCAGCCAGCGCACTCTGGCTCGGAACTTTCCCTGTGTGCATAGGCCTCTGGGTACCTGTATCTGGGTCACCTACTCTAGGGTGTAAGGGGCTTGAAGAATAACAGCCAATTTGGGAATATTTTCTTCGTTCCTGCCTCCCTCAAAGAAAAACAGTGGCGATCTGGGATTTGCACCAGAAACCTGAATGGCAGAATGGGATGTGAAACCCGGGAAAATCTGTATCAAAGGCATTGACCCCTAGAAGCTGCCTGCCCGAGGGAATATAGGTCATTCTACCCCTTTTCCGGCCTGCTCACCTCTCCCTCCTCGGCCCCGCCCCCACCAGGCCCCTCTTCTGGCCCTCCTCGAATCCTGCAGAATCGACTGACCAGCGCCAGTGCAGTTGATTATCCCTGGTGAGACATACAGCTGATTAAAATGAAATGACCTGGAAGCTGCCATGGCGTGGGTTGGGGATGCTGATCAATCGTGGGATTGGAGGCACAGGAGCCTGGCCAGTCTGGGATTGGTGTTGGAGGCCGTGGACTTTGGATGCACGGAGGGCTCCAGTGATGGCTGGAAGGGCCAGGCCCAGGCCTAGACGAACCAAATGGGGGTGGAACTCAAACCCTAGTGTGGGCTGTGGTAGTACAGTGGCTCCCTCAGCTTCTTCTGAAAGGAGAATGGGCCAGCCTGGGATATTCTGGACCCAGCTCATCGCTCAGGTCACTGGAGCTCACAGCCTAGTCCCAGACCCGTGGCGCATTGGGTGTGGTTGGCCTCTCCAAGCAGGGGATGTCTCTGTATCTTCTCCCTCTCCCTGTCTTTCTCTGCCTCCTTCCCTGCCTGGGTCTTTGTGTGGCTGTCACCTGAGGCACTGGCTGCCACCTTGGGGACCTTCCCGGGCCCTCCCCTACGCCCTCCACCCCTAAGAGTTGGGGCTCAGATGTCCAGCACACCGGGGATGCTCGCCCCCAAGTTCTTGGGCTCAGGGCCCTCAACTTCCCACGGCCCAGGCCCCTTCCGGCCCCAGCTGAGTTGAGCCTCCTGCCCCAGTGCACTGGCCGGTGCGGGTGTCTGGCCCGAGGGAGGGCAGGACAGAGCCAGGGAGGAGGGGAGCAGTGTTAGCCGGGGTCCGATTTCTCCGGTCAGCTGAGCACAACTTTCCATTCGAGTGTATTCATGCAGCGGCTGATTGAGCTCGGCTGTGTCAGGCGGGGCTCCGCAGGAGCAAGCAGACACAGCCAGGCTGACAGAGGCTACGCCACACACACACACGCACACAAACGTACACACGCACACATACTCGATTATCTATACAAATATTACCCCCATGTTATGCACACATCTCAGCCCCAAGCCGTGTCATCACAAATCCAGTAGAACCCTTTCCCTTATACATCCGCCTGCCCCCAGAGCAGTTTCCCAACATCCGTAGACCTCCTTTCCAATACAACATAGGGCCTGCCTTTCTGATTTCCTCTTTACAGATTCCACATCGGTCCTCAGACACAAACACAAGAACCTTCATTCTCCTTCTCCCCTGCAGGCACACTCTCCAGGGTATGAACACTCCAAACTGCACAGATGCACACACAAACATGGCCAATCTCACAATCACATCCTCCTATTGAACTATCCAGAGCTATTCACACCGCTAAAGAAACACATCGGCATGAAACAGCCTTAGCACCAAGAATGTTTAGAGCATAGCCTGTGATACACAATGGGCTGGGGCTCACCAAAAGTTCACCTACGAGAAAAGGAGCAGATGAGCAATATATACAGTCAGAGAACACAGCCACTACACATCCACCAAAACAAACACAAAAAATAAACAAAACATATGCAGAGGAAACCCTTAGATACACAGCATAATATGCACCAACCCAAAGACATAACAGAAATGCCACCCAGAGACACTTCAACCCCCAAACCACACAGCCTGACTCCAGGCACTCAAATGCCACCAATTTGCCCAAAACCTCACGCACTCCCAGCACACACACGTGCACACACACACGTGCAAACACACACACGTGTGCAAACACACACACACACACCAGGCTAGGACCCCAAAGAAGATAGGCAGAGAACTAGGCAGAGAACTATATAAACACCGTCAGAGAAACATGCGTAATCTTGGGAGTGGTCAGGTGAACAGGGGTCTCCATTCTATAATCCAGAACAGGAAAGGAAGGGAGAATAAATAAGTGGGGGAGAAATTATAGAGAGGGGAGACAAGCAAAAGGAGGAGAAAGAGGGCTTCTCTGGTGGCGCAGTGGTTGAGAGTCCGCCTGCCGATGCAGGGGACACGGGTTCGTGCCCCGGTCCGGGAAGATCCCACATGCCACGGAGCGGGGGAGTTGAGACAGAAAGTGGGGAGGAGCAGGAAGAGAAGGACCGGGGGAAACGGGGAGCAGCTACTTCTGGGGCTCAGGCAGGGGGAGGGCCAAGCCCGGTGGCAGAGAGGGGGCCTGTAAGCCCAGGAGCAATTCCATCTCCAGCAAAGCGCCTAGGGGAGCCCACGGACTTGTGGCCTGGGAGGTGAGCTGAGTGCTGCCAGGGTGCAAGGTGGCCTGGGGCCCCAGACTGACCACTCCCCTGTGGTCTGGGGAGTCCCGGCAGCTTCCTCTGCTCAGGAGAGGCCCACCCAGTCAGCACCCTCCTGACTCCTCTGCGTCCTCAGCAGCGTCCCCCCTCACGCTGCACACTCTCAGAGCCCCCCACATGACTTCACTCCCACCACACACGCAGCCGCTCCCTGCACACACTCAGGCACACGCACTGCCTCCCACCCCCTTGCACAGAACAGAAGCAGTCTCCATTCCCAGCAATCTCTCACCACCTTTTACAGAGAAGCCCATGACTCTCACGGATCTATACACACACTTTTTTTTTTTCCCCCCCGGAAAAGGGAAGGGCCTTAACCTGCCGGAGCCTAACCCTTCAGACACTGAGGGCTTTACAGAATGTGGCGGCAAGAAAGGAAGGTGCACGACAAGTCACGTACACTTGTACGTATGGCTTCAGGCTCTCACTGCCGGCTCGGGAGAGAGCCTCTCCGCGGGGCCGGAGTCGCTCTACAGACCCCAAAAGCTCAGGTGTTCTCCTCCCCTTGGAAAAGGTGGGCTCGGGGCCGGGGATGAGTTCTTGGACCCCTGGAGGTGAAGGAAGGGGAGTGTGTTCGGCCCAGGAACCTAAACAGAAGGTCTGAGGGGCCAAGGCAAGGCCCAGAGGTGAGCGGAGCCCGGCGGTGTCGGGGGCAGGCAGTCCCCTGGGGTCTGGGAGGATGCCGCCTCGGCTCGGCGGGCGTGCGCTCCGCTCCCCTCGGGCCCGCTCCGCCTCCAGGCCTCCGCGGCGCTCTCTGGCGCTGGGCCTTTGTCCCAGCTTCTCTGGCTCGGACTCCGGCTTTCTTCTTTCAGGACGCTGGGAGGCGCTGTGACCCAAGCCCCGGCCTCTCGGGGCCAGACGCCCCGCTCCTCCTGTCCCGCCGCCTCTCCCCGCCCCGCCCCCGCCTCGCTGGGATCCCCGCGGTGCTGGGCAGCCCCGGGCGGTGGCCCGAGTGTGCCTGGAGGCGGCCTGGAGCCCTTCCAGGCCGGCAGTAGCTTTAGTTGGTGGGATTTTGAGATGACTATTTACCGTCATAACTAATTTGCGACCTTTGTTAAACAGAAATTCTTAGCAGGGCCCCTTGATGACAGAACGCGCTGCTAATTACGGGCGTGCGTGCCCCTGGCTCCGCAGCCCCGGACCCGCGCCGCCGCCTCCCGCCTGCCCTCGCCTGGTCCCGGACGCCCTGGCGCGGCAGGGCCAGGCTGGACTAAGGGGAAAGGACGGACCGAGGTGCCCCTGCGGGCGTTCGGAAGCCAGGCCCGGGCCACCACGGCCTTTCTCTGAGGTGGAAGCGGCTCTGATTATACGGGAAGGAGAAACGGAAGCTCGGAGAGGGCCGCGACTTGGCCACTGTCACACAGCCAGCCTGTACCTTCACCCCGCCACCCTGTGCATCCGGTACCTCCCTCTGGTCTTCCTCGCCTGTGCACTCCGGTAGTTGAGGAAATATTTTCCTAAGAGCCTTATTTGGGCGCGAAAGATTAGGAAACATGGGAGAGAAAGGAGTGGGGGAGGGCGGGGAGCAGCGGCCCCAGGCTCTGCAGGTCTGAGGGCACCTTCTCTCAACGCTCGTGAACTTGGACCTTGCAAGGAGGTAGCCCCAATCAAAAAGCTCCTCCTACAGGGCCCGGTTGGGAGAGAAGCGCCGGGCAAAAGGCTACGTGATGGCTTCCTATGAAGCCCAGCGGATGAGTGGGATATTAGTGGGCTCCTTTCCCAGATTGGACTGGGCTCTGCTAGAACCACCAGCGCTGCCCAGTGGCGTAGGACTCCATGGTGTGTGTTTGGGTGTGAAGTGTGTGTGTACATGTGAACCTTGATGAGTGTGCAGTGAGACCGTCCACATTCCCATGAGATGCAAGAGAAATATTTACCTCATGCCCTTGTGACACTTCTACCTGTAGATGTGCCAGAGGGGGAGGGACATTGTTGAGAGCAATGTATGCTTGTGGGTACCACTGCATCCAACTTAGTCCAAAAATAAGACCTGAGTGGAGAGGGAGGGCCAAGCACAGTTAAGCCTTGCCCTCAAGTTACAATCCAGTGGACAGTCGAGTTACCACTGAAAAACCAACAAACAGACCCCAGGAGTTGCATACGGAGTATTTTGGGGAAGCAACTTGGAGATTAATTACAAGTTTGGGGGCAGGAACAGGAAAGGAGCAGAAGAGATGGCTTTGGCCAGAAAGAGGAATTGGCTTTCATGGAGGAGATTCCAGGCAGGAACTGCAGGAGCAAAAGCATGGAGGAGGTTGCATTCTAGCACAGAGCAGTGTCCTGTGGCTGCTGCTCAGGTGCACAAGGAAGTCTGAGAGAAGGGGGAGTCTGGGTCCAGCTACAAGAGCAAGTAAGTTGTGTGGGCTTGATCCCATGGGCACTGGGGAGCCAAATAAGGCTTTATGGAGAGCTTTAATGATCATACCCAGAGCTCTGCTTCAAGACTTTGAGGGAGTGAGGCTGTAGGCTGGAAGGCAGGTTAGGAGGCTCTTCCCATACACAGGCAGGAAGTGAAGGGGACCCGAGATAAGGCTGCAGGGCTGGTTAAAGACATTCCCCAAGGAGTAATGAGGGCCAGTGGGAGACCTGTGGGCTCCCTGATGATGTGATTTCAGTGTTGGTCCCCTTTTCATGGATCTGTGATGTGGTCCCAGATTTCACCTTCTAACCCCAGTTCCTCCAGAAGCATCATGACCTTCAGCCTCTCAAAAGTCTCACACGTGCTCCTTAGAGGGGTCTATCGGTGGATCCCGAGCCAATCAGACCCGTGCACCTTTTCCGGAAACCCTCACCCTACAGAGGATGTTAGTGGCCAGGTCTCCTCCCATGCCCCACCACCGTCCACTTTAGTCCCACCTCGCAGCAACATTCACTCCGAGGGGGTGCTAGGGTGAGGGAGGACGGCGAAAGCTTGAGCCTTAGGGCCGAGGCCTGGCGATCCCACGGGGAGTAGTTGGTGTGACCCGGGGAGACCAGCACACTAGGTGAATGGGAGTGTGGCCTGCAAGCAGGATCCCAGAGAGTCAGGGATGGAGAAGGGGACCCAGGACTCATGCGCCTGGAGATTCTTCGTCTTAGCGCGACAGGCTCCGCGCAGCTTCTATGCGCGCAGCCTTCTGCAAACCGTTTCCGCGCGTTGTCCGGGTCTCGGGCTCAGGGGATCCAGACGGCTCAGCGCGGGAATTTGCCGTTTGAGCCACTGGGACACTAAAGAAAGCTTTCCAGGCTGCAGCAAGCGCTTCGACGCGGAGAAGGCGTCGGCCTCAAGGCAGCTTGGCGATCTCGTTACAGATCGTTATTGGAGGAACGGGGTTTTAGCGAGCCAGAGAAAAGTTCAAGTCAAACTCAAGTCTCTTGGCACCGAGTGCTGCGATCCGCGCGGCCTCTCTGTCTGCCCCTCTCGAGCCCGGCGCGTACGCGTGACCCGGGCGAGCCTGCGCGAGTGGGCGTCTGGTGCGTGGCCTTTGTGTGACTGCTCGCCGGCACGTGTTTACTGCGTGTGCGTGGGTGTGACAGGTCTCAGAGAGTAGGACGGGGAAGCCTCAGCTTCCAGACGCTCTCTCAGGTCCTAACCTGGGCTGTGAGTGGGAACGCGAAAAGATGAAGGCGGACCACGGCTCTGTTCCGCAGAAGAGCTCAGGACGTGAGCCCGCCTTCGGAGAGATCGGGGAGGAAGAAGGGATCCGTTCCCCTGGGGGTGGGGTGGGGTCGGGGTGGGTGCAGAGGAGAGGAGCGGGGCAGGGCATCTAAATTCCGTGAGTCCCTCAAGAAGCTTCCAGACACCAGTTTAGGAGCTTTTCTGAGCTGGACACCCGAGGAAGACTCGTCTTCCGCCTCCGGGACCCTGAGATCCTGGCCGTGGCGCTCAGCTTCGACCCCGCGGTAAAGAGGCGGGATGCCCTTCTGCTCCGGATGTGAGCGCCCAGGCCAAAAGCAGAACCAGGTCCGAGGTGGCAAGGCAACGTGCGCTCTGGGCCATTGGCGGGTTTTTGGTGCCACCTCGCGGCGGCGGCGCGCAGCGTCTCAGCCACCGGCGCCGCGGGCTTTGGCTATGCAGTCGGGCTGCGCGGGGAGGGGCGGGGCGGGGTGGTGGTGGGTGGTGGCTGGACCTCAGCCCTTTGCTTTTCCTCCTGGTTTTTCCGAGCACCGCTTACCCCAGAATCGCCTTTTTCCACTCTGAAAGGGGTCTGCGATGGGCCGTGCCCTGTCTTATACCGAAGTCCACAGTTCTGCGTCTATAGGACCCTCCATCTTGGCCTGTGGGATTTGGGTTCACCTTCCCAGCGCCTTCCTCTCTCTTTACTATGTGGTCCCGGAGCTGCCCGCCTGGACTTGAACTGCGTGTCTCATGCAAAGTCTTCCTTTCTCCTGCACTATTCACTTCCTCTCCCGCAGATGCCTCCGGGTCTCGTCCAGATGGCGCGCGGGCCCTGCTTCCACCATGATAGCCCATCTGGCGGGAAGCCACACTCACCTAGCACCCACTCATCTCCTCCACAACTGCTTGCTGAGTGCCTGCTGTGTGCCGGCGCTGCGTTACACCTCCGGGACAGCGCGTGGCAACGTGGCCGCTGGCCGTGCAATCATAGTTTGCCGGAAGCAGAGAAATGCCCCACACAAATTGATTTCAACGCCCACGTGGAAGCATGAATAAAGAGAGATCCCAGAGGAGGGCATCTGAAGCCATTCTTAACCCTTAAGTACAAGTTTTCCAGGCTGGTGAGGAGGAAAGGACCATCGGGCCCAGGGAGGAGCTTGTCCGAAGACACTCATGGGTGCCGAGAGGGACAGATGCTTTCTTGGGGTGCTCCTTGGTCCGATGGTGCCTCCTCTGAACAGTGCAGCCAGCTTTGGCTAATGTATTTCATAGGATAATAAAACGTCAGAGGTCAAAGGAGCCTGTGGAATCACTTCCCAGTTTAAAGCGATCAGGAAACAGACTCAGGATGGCTCAAGCTCTGGCCTTAAGTACACAGTAGGGTGGCCCATAGCTCCACAGAGTCCCAGAGAGTGCGGGAGGAGGCTGGGCTCCATCGCCAGGATCTCAGGCGGGGAGGCCGGTGGTGGGAGGGGCAGGCTCCATCGCAGGCTCTTTTCCTTTCACAAGGATAGTTCTGCTTGCCTGCTTCTCTCTTAAGCAGCGTAAATACTGATCTTCAATCTCTTCTCGACAAATCTCAAACTCAGAAAACTCGGTTTTTTTTGTTTGTTTGGTATGTTTGGTATGTTTTCTGCCAAAACTATTTGGCGGCAAAATCTGCCCTAAACTGAAGTGAAGCTATTTATAGTCTTTATTTATCCCACTTGGCACCGATATCAGATGTTCACTGTGGAAATATTGTGTTTGATTACAGGTACTGCTCTGTACCCCCAGGGTGGTACTGTAGAATATGTAAAACAGGCACAATTATATGTATCTTCCTGAAATCCCCCAAATTCTGAATTCCCAAACACATCTACCCCAAAGGTTTTGGGCAGGGGATTGTGGTCTATTGGATTGAGCCCGTATTGCCTAAGGATAAGAGGTTCATGGTGAGACAGGAAGTTGGGAGAGTTAGAATTTAAATAATGTACGTGGATGAACCACAAAGGCTAAAGTACACAGGAAGGTAGGTCAGGTTGGCTGTGGGACGGGGTCACAGAGCCAGCCCATCAAAGCTGGTGGCATCCTGGAGGGCCCGAGGGGCTAGGGTCTTGATTTCTACCCAAGCTGGAGAAAGCAGATAAATCCTGGTTCCTGGCATCAGGGGCAAAAGAAGGAGCCTCAGGGCCCTCTAGGAACACTGATCTTTCTGGATGTCTTCCTGCCATCCAGTTGGAGGACTGGCCCAGGCCCAGGCCCTTGTCTCCAAACATCTTTTTCCTCCTTGACACATCCAAGTCCAGTGTAGGTTTCTACTGGTCACGTCATGGTTAGTTGAGCTGACTGGGTCCCAGGTCAAATTTGGTCCACAGCAAACTGACTGACATCTTATGAAGTTCCAGGTTATCACCGAGGAGGGAGGAGGTCCAGGCTTCCTGTGGTCATCTGGGCCTTTCTGCAGCAGCAGGACTGGTCAGCGTGGGGGCAGGAGCTACCCTATGTTCAGGCCTGATGAGCTGTGTGGCACTGTGTGTGGTCTTATAGGTGAACTTCCAAACAGTCTTTGGACCTCCTGAGCACTGGCTCCATCCTGCCTGCCCTTCTGTGATAGAAGCCAGAGGACCTGGAGGATCAGCCTCCTCTGCCCCTGGCTGGGGACCACCTGGGAAGCTCAGTGCTGGTGAGAGAGAGAGCAGGCTGGGCAGGGAGATGGGTTAGGATGAAGGCCTGGAATGGAAACGAGGCTGGATCTTTCTTCTTCTTAGTCTGGGGACTAGGTCTGAGAGTGACACTTACTGCCTCAGTCGAGGCCCTGTGGGGTTGTCCTCGGTGAGCTTTTTTGTTTTTTTTAATTGGAGCATAGTTGATTTACAATGTTGTGTTAGTTTTGGAGGTACAGCAAAGTGACTCAGTTATACACATATATATGTATATCCATTCTTTTTCAGATTCTTTCCCATTATAGGTTATTACAAGGGATTGAGTAGAGTTCCCTGTGCTGTACAGTAGACCCTAGTTGGTTATCTATTTTATATGCAGTAGTGTGTATCTGTTCATCCCAGACTCCTAATTTATCCTGCCCCGCCCTTCCTCCTCCTTGGTGAGCTTTGGCCAGTGCACACAGCCTCCCGAGCAACAACAGCAAAAATGTAAAATTGCCTTTTTCATTCGAGTGAGCTCTAGAACTCTTCCTCCCAAACGGGGGTGGGGTTAGAAGGATGGAAGTAGAGGAGGAAATAATCAAGGCCTGAAAAGGTTTTATTTTTTTAAATTGTGGTAAAATACACAAAAAGATTCCCCTCTTTAATCATTTTTAAGTGTACAGTTCATTGGCGTTTAGTACCTTCACAGTGTTGTGCAGCCATCACCACCATCTAGTTCCAGAAGATTTTCATCATCCCCAAAGGAAACCCCATATCCATTAAGCAGTCACTCCCCATGGTCCCTGCCCCCCTCTCTCTCCAGCCCCTGGCAACCACCAATCTACTCTCTGTCTCTCTGGATGCACCTATTCTGGACGTTTCATATAAACGAAATCATACTATATGTGGCCTTTTGTGTCTGGCTCCTTTCACTTATAATCTTTTCAAGGTTCATGCATTTCTAGCATGTATCCTACTTCATTCCTTTTTATGGCTGAAAGCTACCTCATTATATGGATATGCCACATTTTGTTTATCTATTGATATTTATCCGTTGATGAAAGGGGATTTTAGCCCCTTGCCAGGGGAGGACTGAGTTAAAGGGGGAGGACCTGCCAGTGACTGTGTTTTAGCTACGGAAGAAAAAGTCATCCAGGCTGAGTGTACTTGGCTGTTGTAGTTTTCAGGGGCCTCCTCCCCAACACACACCTTGTACACCCTGTTATTTCCCAATATATCCATTGAGAACAATTCTATCCTGACCCTGAATGAAAAGAGGAAATGGTGCTCAAAACCGCCCAGGAGAGGAGATGAAGGCATCTGAGGGCATTTGGGGCCAACGGTGGTGGTGACGGTGAAGTCCCACCTGGAGCTCAGGAAGGCTCGTGGGGCAGCCTGGGATGAGAGAGCAGGCGGCCGGGTGTCCTTCCCCATCCCTGTGGGTTTCCCCACCCCTGTTCCCAGCACCTGCTCACGCTTCTTACTGCAAAGTCAAGGGGAAGATGCAGCCTTCACCTTCACTGGAAAAAAGGGGCTTGATTCAAGAAGCTTCAAAGTTGAAAAAACCAAAAGTTTCCTTTCAAGGAAGTCTGCAATTCTGCAGAGATTAGATCTCTGACTCAACTGCTAGGCTGACCCCTTGCTCAGGGCCAGCTCTCATTTTTAATGGCCATTCTCTCCGGAGCCGGCCTTTACCCTTTCCCAGGCCCGGGGAAACACTGGATTTCACCCTCCAGGTCAGGTTGGGGACAGCCAGGGGCCCACTACTCTCAACCCTGGATGCCTCAGGGAAATGTCCATCTCTACCGTAAAGCTACGGATAAGTGCCTCAAGCTTTCAACTTTTACATGAGAGACACTACCCCAAAGGAAGGAAGAAAAGGAACGTTGATTAACTGCTTCCTGGGCATCAGGCAGTGTCCTAGGTTCTTTCACCATCATATTTCTTTTAGTCCTCCCAGCATGCTGAATGATTAGTATTTATATCCTTATTGTACAATTGAAGAAGTTGAAGGCTGAGAGAATTGTAGGATGCTTGCTAGTTTTCTCCATCACTCTGAAGTCACCTTGCAGTCATGGGAGAACTGCTTAGAGACAGGGTGGGGATAGTCACCTGAGCTGGGGAGAGTGACTCAGGGAGACCTGAGTCATCCTGGCCTGTCCAGAAGCAGAGCCAACAGGAACTCTGCAGGTGACCCAGAGGGGGGCTGTGGTTTTCAAAGAGTAGGAGGAGGGACTCACCCAGGCTGTGGGAAGAAGTTTACAGAGCAGTGCAGTAAATACCAGACAAACACGGTGTCTCCACTGAGATACCCTGGCCACCAGAGAGCCCAAGACCGCACTCTACCTGGCCTGACAGTGCTTTGGGTGTATGGCTCAGTCCCCGACTAGAGTGGGGCAGGGCTGTATTGAACACCACTTTGTATTTCTCACAGCACCTCACCTAAAGCCTGGCACATATTTGTTGAATCACTGAGTGAGTGAGTGAAAAATGCCAGCTCAGGGCCATAGACAAAGAAGCCAGGCATTACCAGTCTGTCATGGGATATGCTTAGAGAAATCAACAGGTGACACAGGTAGGACATGCTGAGTCAGAGAGATCCCTAAAAAGGAGTGGAGGTGAGGACAGCCTGGGCAGGTGGGATGGCCTGGACCAACAGGAGGATTCTCTACAGTCAAATGTAAGGGAAGGAACCAGGGAACTTGCAAGGAGGAAGTGCTAACAGCACAAGAGCAAGAGAAAGGGGCGGGGCATTCCTGGATAGGGCTGCTAAACAAAGCTGTGTAGGTGGGGGGGAGGGGTGGGGGAGGGGGAAGGAGGGGCATCTTGGAGGTGATGTCACACTCAAGTACCTGGAATTGAGACTTAGAACGTCCTTGTCTGAGGGCACCTGGTCCATTTGGATGGTGGTACTCAGAGCTCTTAACTGGTTCTAAACCCACCCATCTGATTTTGACCAGTTTTTAGAATCTTCCTGTCTTTTCCTGTCTAGCTTCTTTATTGAATTTCAAAGTCATCCATTTCGACACAAATCTTCATGCCTGTTTATCTTATTGTAAAAACAGGAAAAACATATGTGCTCAAATGGGCAACCCCATTTTTCCCACGTGGATGTGTGGGGTGCGCTGGCTTTGCATGGCGATTGCTGGTTAATGAGTGTGCCTGGAGTACCAGGTGAGGTCATGGATTTCAGGGCGGAAAACAAGAAAAAGAAGAACTCACTGTGTTTGGTGTGCATTAGGGCAAAACCACTATGTACCCACACACTTTGCAAGCCCCTTCCCAGCAAATGAACCTAAAACTGGAACCCGTAGTTTTTGTAGGTCAGTATCTCTCCGTGAACGGTCCCCACACATGTGCCATAAGCCCAAGTCACCACTCGAATATGCATTTAATTTGATTCGAGGGAAAGGATAAATATATCCCTGGCTCCCTTGGGTTTGGAGCCCACGTGCAAACACCCTTTTCAGAAAGATGTTGAACTACAGAAGTCATAAATGGTAGAGTGGGAGGCCGGGCTTTGAATCTCAGTACTTCCATGTAGTATCTCTGCAAACTTGAGCATTCGGTCTGCTTTCCTCACCTATAATATAAGTACAAGAGCACGTATCATGCCAGGGTGGATGAAACATTAATGAGATAGTGTACCTTTCCAGCACCTGGTATACAGTGAGGGCTCAGTGCCTGCCTGTAGAGAGGACCCAGGTGGGGTGGTGGCAACTCTGAAATGGGTGATGGCGGCCGGGTCTGGGGTCGACCCAGCGGGTGGGAAGCTGGGAGGGTCTGTGTCCAGCTCTGATTCTGGGCCACCTCTGCCCTCTTCTCCTCCGTTCCATTTCAGAGCACCCGGCCAGCCCGCCCCATCCCTCCCGGTGCCGCTTCTCTGCTCCTCTGTGATACGGAGGACCAAAGTGACGGGCTTTGCACACTCGTGGTGGACATGGTCCAGGTCTCCAGGATCCCCTCTCATTCCCACTTTTCAAAGTCTCTTTGGCCCTTTGGCTCCATGTGTTCTCATACCAAGGGGTAGGGGCAGAATGTGGTGTGCCCCCATGCCCACTGCACCACCTTTGCTCTTTTGCGCCCCAGCACAATCGTGGCCTTCTCCCATTTCCCACTTCCTGCTGCATTTCCTCTTCATCCATCTCTCTCCCACTTGCTGGATGGACACTGACTCATCACTGGCTGCTTCTCCACCATCCTCCTTCTCTAAGTGCCTCCCTCCATCGTGTCCTCTGCCTGCCCCGGGCTTCAGCTACCAGTTTCCATATTACAGAGGAGAAAGTGGAGGCAGAGAGATGGGAAATATAGTCTGCCCAAGACTGAACACCAAAGCAATGTCAGGGCCAAGGTAGGCATTCCGCTGGAGGGAAGGGTGCCTGGTAAACCCAGGCGACCAACGAAGGGGACCCAGCCTCTGATTCCCTGCTGAAGCTTCCCAGCTGTGGCCACATCTTTCCCACACTCGAAGGGCAGCATTTCCCAAGCTTACCTAAGGGTGCTGGAGGCTATTGTCAGACAGTCAGCATCCTGAGTCCTTACTGACTTGGAATCTCCAGGTGCTCCAAGTAATTCTTGTGGACAAGAGATGGGAACACACTGCTGCAGGACCTTGCCACTCAAAGTTTGCCTGTGCGTGTGCATGTGTGTGCGCACGTGTGTTGGGGGGAGATCCCAGCAGCATTGGGATCACCTGGGGACTTCTTAGGACTGCAGGGTCTTAGATCCCACCCCGACACACATTTAACAAGACCCCCGGCTGACTTCCATACACAGCGCCCTCTCTGGGTTTGCAATTCCTCAAAGGAGGTGACATTGCGTAGGGGGAAAATCAGGCCTGTGACCTTAGTCATGTCATTTTACTGATCTGAGCCCTTGCCTTTCTCCTTTGTAAACTGGTGGTAATAATACTTGCCAGGGGTTGTGATCATCAGATTGGATGCCAAGTTGGAAACAGTTCACAAAGTTTAGAAAGGATGACTATTGCTATTGTCTGGCCCCTGCCCTTGCTGTTGTTCCTTTCACTCCGGCCACCCCGGGACTCCCCATCCTGTCTATCTTCTCACAGGTGCTGACCTTCCCCCCCTGCCCCAGTGCCCAGGCTGGCTGCCTGAAGGCAGGACTCCTGGGCTCCTGCAGATAAACTCCTGGAGGTGGTGGTCAGCATCAGGTGGCTCATGACCTTGGCCACACCCACACCCCCTCTTGGCCACACCCACACCCCCTCTTGGCCACACCCACACCCCCTCTCGTCCACCCCCACCTCTGGCCATGGAAGCCAGATGCCTCCATCACTCAATAGACAGACTCTGCAACAGGAGAACCGGGAGAACAATGACAGACAGAGCCACGTTGCCAGAGGGACAGACCCACGGCCTCAGCCCAGAGCCACCGTGCTGGTCTCAGCAACAGCCCACGCAGATATTGGTTTGGGGGATAGGCAGGCCTTTGGAGGATGATTGGGGCTGGAGAATGGCTGGACTGAGGTCAGCAGCTGGAACAACACAGGAGTGAGGAAAGGCGCCTGGAGCAGAAGATGTATGTGGAGGGAAGTA
Organism: Physeter macrocephalus; assembly: GCF_002837175.3. NCBI lineage: Eukaryota > Metazoa > Chordata > Mammalia > Artiodactyla > Physeteridae > Physeter > Physeter macrocephalus. The sequence continues at coordinate 61,504,886 of NC_041225.1, forward strand.
CCACTGTGTCACCAAAGCAAGGTGTTCCTCAGTCAGCTGGACGGCTTCAGGGTGGAGAAAAAGATGAGGCTGCTGGTAACCTCCCCGGAGCCCACAGCATTTCTTTGCTCCAGACAATTCCTCCTCTATTAAGATTTTTCCAACACCCCTGGCCCCAGGTGGGTCCTGGAGCCCCTCGGTCTGTGCCCTGTATTCGTGATAGCTGTGTGTCTTAGATTTTCCTGTCCTTTCCCTTTCAATTCTATACTCCCTCCGGTTTGTTCCCATAAATGTCCTCCTGTGTGTCAGATCACATGTCCCCCTTTAATTTTTGTCTCAGAAAATAGAATAGTTATACTTACACGACTTCATTGAGTTTGATTTTATAGAAGGTGGAGGAAGAGCATAATTATTAGACCCCGTTTTCCAACTCATTGTAGATTTCCTATTCTGTCTCCCCAGTTGCAAACGCTATTCAATTGACAATAATCATTTCTGGAAGTCTTCGGTCAATGGCATAGAGTTACACCGCTTTAAGTGGTATCCAACCACCAGCCCAGAATTCCTTTCTGGGGGGGCAGCCCCCAGCTTGCTGGGACACAGCCCTGCTTTCTCCCACGTGGGTGGTGCTTTAGTGGGTCACTCGTGAAAAAGGCAGACATTCTCTCCCTGGATGTGATTCAAGTAGGCCCCTTGGAGAACTTTCTTCTGAACAACCCCACAAAGATCTATAAGGAGTTTTAAACAATCATGAATCTGAATCCCCAAAGCTTAAAGTATGTGAGAACTTTAACATGGCAGGCACCTCCACAATTAGACCACCTGATCTCCAGGTAGGGATACAGAGATCCAGGGAGATCCTTACCTTAGCAACCTGTACTGTTCCAAGTCTCGGGGTGACATCCCAGGTGCTCTCATTGGTTTCCTTTACACCTTAGTTCTGGGGGCCTTTGTCATGAATGGAATTTAAAGATGGGTGTCTTAGGACTGGGACGTCACTCATGAGGCTTTCTCCCCTCCTAGAGGCAAAGTTGGATTCTCCTTTCAGGGCCTGGCAAGCTCATCCCAGGGGATTTGCTGATCCTGGCAAAATCATCCTTCCCACCCCTCCTTCCTCTTCCTCTTCCCCTTCTTCTGGCCCTCCTCTCACCTGCCTTTCTTGAGAGCCCTGCCCAGGACGCCCCCTTTCTGGAGTCCCCAGTGCCTGGCCCCTGCAGGCAGGAGAAACAGCACCCGGAGCCCCCCGGCCCCCTGAGCGCGCCTGCTTCCCTGCCTGGTGCGGTGGCAGATGCAGCGCCTCCTGCTTTGTTTCCCATCCTGAAGGCGAGCAGCTGCTGCACTAATTGCCACCAGCGGGGGGCCCGGGCCGCGCTGACACTCCTCCTGCCGCTTAGGAGGCGGCCCAGGGTGGGAGGTTTTCAGGAGCCCGATGAGCTAAGCCAGCGTTGAGCATTATTCCAGGAATTTTAAACACTTGTTAAAGGCTTTGCCGTGTCTCACTTCAGTACACATCATGCTCCAGTTACTGGTAGGAACCACAGGGGCATCCGCCTGGGTAGCACTTATCAATATTTTAGCACGAGAAAGGCAAATGATGTTGAAACATTGAACTATATTTCCATCTGTTCAAGCTGAAATGGGACAAGCACAGCTCAGGAAATGGAATACCTCCTCCCCAGCTGCCTTGGAAGCAGCGATACCCACTGGCCTGGTCTCTGCCCCTGCCTCAATTTTTCCTTCACCTCCCTTCTCCCTTGGTCCCCAGTGTTCATAGTTTGTGGGCAAAGGTTAAGGAGCTTGATACTGACTAGATGTTGGGTTTGTTGGTAAAGAATCCGAGAGTGATGCCCCTCTTGTTACAATGTGCCTCACCCATTGATTAACAGGGAAAAGCGGGGTCCAATGTGACCTGCCCACTTTGGTGTCAGAGGACATCGTCTCCATCCCCTGCGCTGGCCTGAAGAATGTCCCTCTTGCAGCAAGACCCAAGGATGGGTGGTTAGACCTGAAAAGGAATGCACAGACCATAAGCAGGTGCATAACCTCTGCATAAATACTGGACACAAATAAAGCCTTTCTTATTATATTCCCATTTTCCCTGGAATGAAACAGAATTTACTGGCAGGAAAGAACCTTGAGAAATATTGATGTTCAGTTGTCTCAGAGGATTTGAAAAGTTCCTGGGGTGTGGAAAGCAGGAGTGGCTGTCATGGACCCTGAGACCAGACATCTCAGGTGATTTAGTGGCCCCCTCGCGATAGAGCGCATGGGGTAGATCCACCAGCTGGGCCCCCAAGAGAGTCACAGCATTCAAGGAATAAGGAACCCTCACCCTTTTTGTCCCCAGCCCTAAAGCAGAAAGAGGGACTACTTCCTTGCATCTTCCCTCAGACTATCTTTTTGCAGCTTCTTCTCTTTGAGGCTGTTCTGTTTAATTGGATTCATCTACAGAGAAGTAAAGATGGGGTGGGGAAGGGCATGTGGGTGCATCCAGAGCCTGCAGCCCCCAGGACTCTGCTAAGGAGGGCACTGTGGGTTGGCCTCACTCCTTAGGGCTTGCGGTATATACGTTTGTCTCAGGGTTTAATTCCCCCTGGCTCCCACGCTGGTGGCCAGGCTGGTGGTAACTTGCCTTGTAGGAAAGGGGCTTCCATTGTGGCAGCAGCAGCAGAGAATGAAGGCCCATGTCTGTCACGGGAGATTTTGGGCTGTGAGAGCCAGAGACCCACTGATTTCATCTATCCCTCTGCTTGCAGACAAGACCACTCACATCCCCAGCCAGCTGGGGGAAGAGTGGCTTCCAAAGTCTTCAGAAATGGGTCCTCTTCTTTGGTCGGGACAGGGGACAGAGGAGGAGAAATAGCTAGTAGCATCTGAACCAAATATGCATGTGCTAAATGACATCACAAACAGTCATCTCTGAGATCTGATGTTGAATGAATATTCAATGGTCAAGGCCATTACTGACAGTCCTGGAGAAGAAAGTTCTTTGCAGGCATTTGTGCCTGGGTGAGGCTGGTGGGGAGATCACAAAGTGCTGAGCCCTGCAGGAATCTGGGGAGGTTGCCCAGGCAGTGTAAAAATAAGGACCTATTTGTAAATTTAAAAATGTAATGTGTTTACTGCTATCAAGGAGAGTGCTTTTTTTTTTCTTTCTTTTAAGGACAGTGCTTTTTAACCTCACGATCTCTTAAGACTCAGGATTAATGTTAAAATGCTGGAAAGACACAGCCTCTTACCTCTCCCTCCCTTGATCATAGAAGATGGGGCTAGTAAGGGGGAGAGAAAAGAGGGCTCTTTGGAAGACTTGTGAAACAAGCCCAGAACAGGGTCTTGTCTAGGAGGGGTCCACCCCAGCATCCTCAGAGACGTTGCCCTACTAAGGAACTAGGCAGAACTCTAAGAAGGACTGGTCAAAGAAAGCAGAGGGAATCAGTCAGTGCATTGGCTATAGACAACATATGTGAGCTTGAGCTGGAAAATAGCATGAGTTAAGGATGAAGCCAGTACCCACTCCTCTCACAAGCAGCACTTGCAGATATTAGACTGAGTGCAGAAAGGGAAGGCCAGGGAAAGTGATTAAGTGAGCACTTACTCTACCCTGGGTGCTGTCCAAGGTACTTTACGTGAATTATTTCTCACAGAGCCTCAGAGATAGAAATATTATTAAACCCATTTGACTAATGAAAAAACTGAAGGTCAGAGAGACTAAGTGACATGCCAGATGAGACACTCAAGGTCACTGAGATAGTAAGTGGCACATTCAGAACAGGAATCCACATTTGTACACCTGCAAGGCTCATGTTCTTTTTATACCACATGTTGCATGTGACTCCAGTGTCAAGGGCTAGGGGTGAGGAAAGGGAACAGACAGAAGGCAAGATGGGGCTTCCTGGAGGCCAGAGGGAAGGGGGCATTGCGGTATAGGAAAATTGTGCCTGCAAGTTTATTGGGAGGTGGCTAGTCCACAGCCTTGTGAGTCTGGAAGTGCAGAAGAAATGGCCAGAAACCAGAGCATTCCTGAGAGGGTGAGGACAACTGCAAAGTGATTTCAGGTTATCCTGGCATTAGAGGTGCAAGTGCAGAGCCCAAACCAAAAGACCGCCATACAGAGCCCAGATGAGGGACCGGTGGGTGGCCCGCATTCCTGGGGTTCAGCATGAGTGTGTGTAGGTAGCACTGTCAGGGGATGAGAACACATGGCGAGGGCGGGGGAAGCAATTTCCGTACCTCATGAGACAGGCTAAGGCTGTTAGGCATCAAGCTATTGACAGTCAGGAGACAGAGCAAACGTGAAGATTCTTTAACCTGTGACTTTGCAGAGCCTCGTAACGGCTGTAGCAGAACCCATTTTTGTGTGCTCTGCCTATGGTGTGTATATCTCATGACTGAAGGACCACAGGTCAGAAGTTAAGGAGGAAGATCAGCGTCCATCCAGCAACTCTGCTGCCGAAATGACAGAGAAAATAGGAACTGGAGTTTGGAGTGAGGGTTGGTGGGTGTTTTTGGACTTAGAGAGTCATATCTCTCATCAGAAACCAGCATTCACAGTACAGATGCATGTGGAAATGAACACGAGAAGAGTCTTGATCATGAGGCCAGGCCCCTGAGACCCCAAGGAAAGCTTCCTGGAGGGGGCCTTATGGAAGCTGGAGAGTGAGTTATTCAGAAATCAGAAGGTTGCTCAGGATTGCAGGCAGCTCAGGAATCAGAGTTATATGGCTGCCACCTTAGCAGGTGGCATTGGTTGACTCTTCAGCTCCATCACTGACATCATCAGACCACTTCTTCTGTAGGCACCAGGGTCACACAGTCTAGCACCTGTGACAATGTTTCAGATCTCAGCAGATCTAATCAGCCCTGAGAAAAGGGCCCAAGGTTTAGGAACAGGGGCTCTTCTATCCTTTCCAACTCCCTGCCATTCCCCACTGTGGGGAATATGCAGCGAGGACACAATCCTAAACGTGCTGGAGCTCTCAAAATGAACCCCCTTTGACCTTCACCTCTGACCTGGGGATCAGGTCCTCTGGCACACCTGCCACAGAGGTATGAACGAGGCAGACCTGTGCACCCTCTGATGTCTGCCTGTCACTAGGAGAAAACAGCCCCTGCTCGGTTTTCTAAACACTCATCAGCTTGGAAAGTGACCCAACCACAGATGCCCAGACTGCTGCAGACAAGGAGGGAGCTGCTGAAAGAATGCAGGGCAAAGGTTCTGGGCAAGGATGGAGGAGGGTACTCGGAGAATCACTGGTTCCCCGCTGAAGTCTCTGGAGCTCAGCTGAGGTGTGGCTGTATGCTGGGCCCTGGAGTGGTGGCTTACGGGGCCCCTGGGACGCAGACAACTGGATAAATCATCATGAAGCTGTCTGCTCTGTCTCTCCCATCTTCATGTCCTCGGGAGCTAGCACAGTGCACAGTAAATGTCAACGTGGGATGCCTGTGAACCTGGGGGCACACAGATCCTCTCGGTGCCACCTGATCCTGAACCCTGCAGAGCAAAAACTCCAGCAGGGTTGGTGATTACCCTTCCTGGCTCTGGTTCAGGGGTCTCTCCATTTGCTATGGAATTCTGTGTTTTTACAAGAGATGAGCCTCAGAGGCAAGGGATCTTGACAGGTAAGAGTCAGTATTTTGAACACATCTCAGAGGCGATTCTGATGTGTGGCTCGATATGGGACCCTCACGTATACACACACCTTCCTGCTTGAGACATGCTGACTGGCAGTTCCAGGTTTGTTCTGCAGGCCAGAACTCCCAGGTGGGACAGGCTGAGGGAAAAGGTGGAAAAGTGCCAGAAAATTCCCTCTGCTCCCAAAGATTCCCTTGCCTAACCTGCCAATTCCACCTTAAATCTCACCATGGAGCATCATCTTAAGTCTTTGGTTCAGTGTCGTCCTCTCCAAAAACTCCTAACAATGCAGCTCTCGCTGTAGAGTCCATCCCTCTTTCCAAAGGTTGGAAGCTGCTGGAAGCAAAAACTGTCATTTCATGTGACCCAGGACCCATCCTGCCTGTGAAATGGGCTTGCATTTCACCTGTACCTGCCCCCTCCCGGGAGCCGAGTCTCCCCCCTTGCCCCACAGACCAGCCCAGGGCCACCAGCTCTTAGATTCTGAAGCAGTCCTTTGAGAGGGCAGGGCGGCATCTCCTCTCTCGCTTTGCCATCCTCCCTCCGGTCTCCTCCCAGCCCAGCACTTAGGGCAAAGGCACAGGGAGCCAGGCTGTCTGCCCCCACCCAGCGCTGTTGCCAGGAAGTGTCGGGAACAGCTCTGCTGCCCTGCCCCTTGCACCAGGCACCAAGATGAAAGAAACCCCAGAATGGCAGTTTGGGATTTTCTAGTGCCCTGGGCCAGAAAGGCTCCCTGCGAGGATTAGCGGCTTCCTCTTGAAAAAACCACAGCTACTCTCTCAGATGATATGTCCTATTTGGGGGCTCTCTGGCCCCCCTTTCCTAACCAAGCAGCCCAGTATACAAGGGGCTCTGAATCTGCAGAGGACAGCTTATCTTAGAACACCTCTGGTGACAGGGAACTCACCACCTCCCAAGGTAGCCCGATCCGTCTCTGGTTGTTCTAGACAGTGCTTTCTTGTACTGACTCTCTCTGCTGTCTCTTCCATGGGTCATGGTTCAAAGGCTGCAGCTCCATCCAGGGGCAGCGGAGCACTGAATGATCCTACTATCAAGGGACAGAAAGAGTGCTTTGCTCCAAGCCCCTCCTCCACAGGCGTTCTGGAGCGCCCACTGTCCACAGGATACCACCCTTCCTAATGAGGGGATACTTTCAGGATTGTTGTCCTCAGCGAGCTTCCCAGCCCTCCTCTTCCCCCATCAGCACAAGGCCTGGGGCCCAGCTACCAGCCCAGCCACTGGGGGGCAATGGACCGGAGTCCATGGCAAAGGGCCAACAGGCTGTGTCTTTGGAAACAGAATGCACAGCCTTCTTCACTGAGCTTGTCTGAACCCCAGACTCCAGGGTGTGTATTTTTTTGCTGTGGTAAAATACAACTAACATGAGCGTTACCATTTTAATCACTTTTAGGTGTACAGTTCCGTGGCATTAAGTACATTCACAATGTTGTGCAACCATCGCCACCCTCCGTCTCCAGAGCTTTGTCATCTCCCCCAACTGAATCTCAGTATCCATTAAGCAATAACTCCCCATTCCTCCTTTTGCCCATTCCTTGGCAACCACAATTCTACTTTGTAGCTGTGTGAATTTGGATACTGTAGGTACCTCGTATAAATGGAATCATACAGTATTTGTCCTTTTGTTACAGGTTTATTTCACTTAGCGTAATGTTTTCAAGGTCATCCACGTTATAACATGTATCAGAATTTCATTCCTTGTTAAGGCTGAATTACAACATTCATTGTAATGTATACAATGTATTCATTGCATTGTATCCATTGTATACACGTATCACATTTTGTTGATCCATTCATCCACTGATGGACACTTGGTTTGTTTGCACCTTTTGGTTATTGTGAATAATGCTGCTATGAACATGGATGGACAAATATCTGTTCGAGTCCAGAGTGTGTATTTCACATGCCGCTCAAAGGGCTTCACCCTCTGCCCCTGTAACACACACTATGTTCCAATCAAACGGAGAATTCCCCCAGGGCAGGGCGGGAACCTCATTCTTCAATGATGGTACAACTTGCACTGTTTCTCTCATTATGTCAACTCTTTTTAGGGAGTTAAAAAGCCCTACTGTGTTTTTAAAGACTATCAAGTGTAAGCCCAGTACTGGAGTGGATATACACGCTGCCTGTTTTCATATGTGGCACTTTGATGTATTGTGTTGGGATATTATTCTAGATCGGACTGGTAAATACTATGTTTGAGGTTGGGTTGTCATTTTTATAACTGTCTTGGTATTTTATCAGCATATTTATCACTTTTGATATACAAAATGAGCTGCAAGCATTTATAGAACAGTAAAAGGATATATTTAATGTGACTTGTTTTTAACTGAATAAGAATAAATCATGGGGCTTCCCTGGTGGCGCAGTGGTTGCGCGTCCGCCTGCCGATGCAGGGGAACCGGGTTCGCGCCTCGGTATGGGAGGATCCCACATGCCGCGGAGCGGCTGGGCCCGTGAGCCATGGCCGCTGAGCCTGCGCGTCC
>NC_041225.1:61513017-61518823 GCF_002837175.3 Physeter macrocephalus
CTGCGCGTCCGGAGCCTGTGCTCCGCAACGGGAGAGGCCACAACAGAGGAAGGCCCGCATACCACACACACACACACACACACACACACACACACAAAAGAATAAATCAATAAAAATGATTAAAATGAAAAAAAAAACCCCAAACATGCAATGTGTATATCATTCCAGTACTGGGCTTATACTTGGCTTTCTTTAAAAACACAGTTGGGCTTTTTTACTCCCTAAAATGTGTTGATGGAATGCAAATGCCCCCCATCCTCATCTTTCTACTTTCCACCATCAGAACCTTCATAAGGGCTCTGATGAGTCAGTGTGACACCAACTAGGGAGTCTGGCATTTTGCAAGGGACAGTGCCTTAACCCAAAGCAATGAATCTGCAATGAAGGAATTTCAGTCATTAGCTGTGGACAGAAGAGAGATTTGGGGTGAAGAGTCCTTCTCAAATTATGCCTCTTATTTTGACAGACTCAGAAGCTCCAGATTAGGGGAGGTATAAGGTCGTTTACTCCATCCCCTCTTCCAGTCCCCAGCCCTCGTGATCTCACCAGCCTCTGCCTGAACACCTCCAGTGCCTGAGAAACAACACTGCCACCAAAGCCAGCCCACGGCATCTCTGGACTCCCCTCGGAAGAGCTCTTCCTTCTCGAGTCAATGACTGTCTCCCTGTAGCATCCTTTATGGGTCCGTTATCTACCCCTTGAGGCTCTTTGGGACCAGTCAGCTCCCTTTTCTCCAAGTGCAGCACCCCCTTGAATGTTACAGGCTAGTACCCAATCACCCTGAGAGTGAACATCCTGTTTCTTTTTCTTTTTAAATTTATTTATTTATTTATTTTGGCTGTGCTGGGTCTTAGTTGTCGTACGCGGAATCTTCGTTGTGGCATGCATGCGGGATCTAGTTCCCCGGCCAGGGATCAAACCCGGGCCCCCTGCATTGGGAGCGTGGAGTCCTACCCACTGAGCCACTAGGGAAGTCCCAACATCCTGGGTTTTGATGTTTGTTCTAGAGCTCCATGCCCAGACCTGACTGTAGGACCTCAGCCCAGCAGCAGCTGCGGGGACCTGGTTGGTCCTGCTCCACTCCTAGTCTTGGGGGCAAAAGCAGTGCTGAGAGCAGGGTGTGGGGGAGGAAGGGAAAGGTACCAGCTGCTGTTGAGTGCCAGCTATTGTTGACCAGGCTCTGTGGTTGGCTTTGTACACATATTATCCCTTCTGATCTATTAGTCCCATTTCACAGATGGGAAAACTGAGGCTGTGTGAAGTTAAAGTTCTAGGACCCCTGACAAGAGTTTGGGGTAAGCACGAGCCACTGTGATCTCACTTTTTGAATAAAAGCTGCAATAGCAGTAGCAGCAGCTCCCCTATTTCCCTAAACCGGAAGGTGAAGGAGGAGAGAGAAGGTGGTCCTTATATTCTCAGAACTGCCTCAGGGGCTCTCCGAGAGGGGAGTGTGGGAAGGGGGAATTGCAGTGTTCCAGGGAGAAACTACTGGCTGTGGGCAGGACCCTGGCTGGTGTGGACTGAAGCAGCCCCTCAGCCCTGGTCTAACCTGTCTCCCAGGCCATCTCAGCCTGGCCCCTCAGGGATTCTGGAGCCAGCTGCCCAGGTTGCTGCCTGGCTTTCAGCTCTGTTTTCGGCGTATCTGGTGCTTGTCCCTCTGACCTGGGGCCAGAAGAGCTCAGGAAAAGTCAGCACATGCACACACACACAGAGGAAGATTCCTTTCTGGGTGTGGAGGTGGGGGTGGATGTCTGCATCTTGGGCTTGGCTATTGAACCCATTACGTTAACAGGACAAAGAGCAGAAAGAGGGGGCATGTTGAGGCTCCTGTCTGCTCCCCATCCCTCCACCTCCTCCCTACCCACCTCAGTAATGGGTCAGGGTTCTGGCAAGGACATATCATTCCCCAGCTGAGTAAGAAGAGGGTCTGAGGGTCAGACCTCTGGGGTCAGAGTTGCCAGGCCGGCTCCAGGGGGAGAGAGGCACCCTCTGGCTCTCTCAGGCTGCCTCCTTCTTGCCCGCTTGTGGGAGGCTCAGGCGGCTCACACCCTCTTGACCAGCTGGGGTGGGTGTGGGCCTGTAGCCTGGACCCAATGGGCCGACCACCTTGTTTCCCAGCCTGAGACTTTCTTGCTGTTGCTCGTGATTCTGCTTTTTCTTTTTCTCACAGATGGAGCCGCTGAAGCCTGGAGCCAATTTGGGAGGGGACAGCAAAGGGGCCATTCAGCCCATGGTGGTTGGTAGCCCTGCAGCCTCCAACTTCCCTGGAGTTAAAGGAATCTTCTGAGGAGTCCCACGGGGGTGCTCACCAGGTCCCGCAGCAGGGCTTGGGCACAGGGTGGTGGTGACTATGGGCTCATTGCCTGTCTCCTTGGAGCTGCAGTTTCCTCTTTGTAAAATGAGAGCGATGATACCCACCTTGTGGGTTTGTTATGAGGATTAAATGAAGCAAAACACTGAGCAAGTTCTCAGCACTTAGTAGGTGCTCAATAAATACTGATTATTATGATTCTTATAGCTATTATTTTTGTCTTGTCTATTATTATCCTCTGGCACATTCTTCCCTCAGGAATGCCTTGGGAGGCCCTGGGTTCAGATGCTCTTGTGTTACAGTCCTCTAGCTCTAACTTCTTCTTTCTAATACCTGGCACATCTACATCCACATGGATTATTTTTTTCTCATCCTTTGTTGCAAAACCTGCTCCTCCTCCTAAATGCCCCAGTTTGATTAGTATCACATCATCCCCCAATATGTGGAGTCACCCCCGTATCCTCTCTTTCCCTCTACCCAATGTGCAACCCACCTCCGAGCCTGGCTGCCCCGCTCCCAGAAGGATCAGTCAGTGGCTTACCTGCACCTGGAGTGTTTTTACGTGAGTCCTGGACCAGTAAGCACTTAGCACAACATTTGTTTATAAGTCTGCCTCTCCTGCACTGAGGGCCTAAGGGTCACGTCTTCTGTTTCTTTTTAAGGCAGGTATCAAAGATGGATGGACAGATGGGAAAGAGGCCATGGAAAAGCACTGTGAATCTTGGGTCTAGCAACAGGGCCATCATCCTCTCTAAACTTTAATGGAATCCTCCGTCACCTCTTCTAGAGCACTCAGGAAAATGGAGCGACCAGGTCTTCCCTCCATAGGATGTGTTGATCCCAGGCCCAGAAAGGATAGGGCACTTGCCTAAGGACACAGAGCACATAAAAGGATTAAAATGTCGGGGAATGTAGGACATTGAGGGGATTGACATTGCCAGGGCCTCCCAGTTCTTAAACAAAGCTTCAGTGTGTTTCTCTGGAGCCAAAAAGGGTGGGTGGGTTGAGAAGGGGATGACACAGAGCTTTGGGAGCTGCTCTCAAAGCCACAGGTTTGGGAAACTTGTCTCAACAAACACACAGGAGAGGGGAAGAAACAAAATCAAAGCAAGTCTAAGACAATCTTTGGCTCAGAAATATGCTGGAAAGAACTGTTCTGGGGAAGATTTCTATAGGACACTGTCTCTTTCCTCTGATGAGGCACTGATTCCTCTGTTCAGGTAGCAACGCTGGCCCCTCGAAGGAGGCATAATCAGGCCCTCTTTGGCAAATAGCCGGTGAGCTGTTCACAAATGCACAGAACTGGGCATTGCAGGGAAGGAGATTTCGGAGGAGTGAGCAGGCTGGGGTAAGGTGGCAGAAGATGGAGGAGGTGTGGCGAGGCAGAAATGACGAGGACTGACAGGGGAGCAGAGGGAGGGTGATGGTGTGTGGCCACTGCAACAAGGGTAGGTGTAAATAGCCATGACGGCTGGTGTTTACTAAGCACCCAGCGGGTACCAACAGCCACGCAGGGTAGGTATTACACTCATTTCACAGATGAAGAGACTGAGGTTCAGGGAGGTCAAGTAAATCAACCAAATTCACAGTGGCAGAATCAGCATGGAACCCAAGTCTAAGTGACTCCAGACTCCAGGTTCTTCCCTAGATGACACATACAGAAGAACTTTGGGTTTGGATCTGGGGACCACAGTGACAGGACCTGTTAGCCTAGAGGAGGGATAAAGAAGGATTTCATGACGAGGGCAAATCTCCCAACAGCCACGTCCATAAACACACACACTTAGGCCCATTCCTTCAACTGGCTGGAAAGCACAGGATTTGGAGTCAAGAAACCAGCTTCATGTCCCCCAATTATAGAGTGAATGGCCTCCCCGTCTCTGCACATCATAAAATGATGACCACCATCATGTCTCCCAAAGAAAGTGTATCACACACTTAAGTCCTTAATAAACCATATGGCGCCTGATAGAAGTTAATCATATTTTGATGATTTACTTTATTGTTGACATTGCCACTACTCATTCCAAACTGAGCTGGTGATGTTTTAAGAGGCCTGACCTAACCGGAGTGTGAACAGCATGGCACTAATTGACTTTTCCAGCTTTGCACTCAGCAGCGTAGTGGAACAGCCTGGCCATCTTGTCCCAACCCCGCCTCTAGGCCACCTCCTCACCCACCCGCCTCCTTGCCCATCCAAGCACTTGGCATCGCTTCTCTCAAACTTTCCCCTGGAAGAAAGCTCTGAATTCTTTTTGAGAACGAACTTCACACCCTAATAACAAGGTTTTACTCTTTTTTTGGGTGCTATAGGCTCCGCCTCCCTTCCCCCCTCCTCCCTGGGCAGCCTGAATAACGTTTTCAAATGCATAAAAGAAAATACAGAGGACCTAAAAGGAAAACAAGCATTCTGAAATACAGTGATCAAAATATTTTTTTAAGTAGCGATATAGTAATATATGTGCTTCTCCATTAATGGATTAAATAATAAGATCTACTGGCAGGACTAATAACCATTGGAGTTTTGAAGCAGTGATGTAGCAAGATGATACTTGCTACACTGTGATGGGATTTGAAAGTATCTGTTATCACTGCTAATACTACTGTGGTTGTTTGCCTACTTTCATAACTTAAGAAAAAACGAAATTTCAGTTAGAAGTTAGTGAAGATAAAGATGTCATTTTCTCCCCAAAGTCAAGGACCCCTTGGAAGCTTATCCATTAATCTCTTGCTGGGGAGGGACGGTGGGAGGGTATCTGGGTATTCCAAGTTTGAAACCCTTGTGTTACAGCAGTGCTTTTCACCTGGGAACATATTAGAAATGTAAATCCCCCCAACCCCACGCCCCTGAAAATTTAGTGAATCAGAAACTCATCAATCTGAGTTTGAACAAGCCTTCGGGTGGGTCTGATGTGTTTTCAAGTTGGAGAACCCCTGTCATAGAACGAGGTGGGACACAATTTCTGAAGTGGAGAGCATGGCCAAAGTGGCCCCTTACCCATGATCAATAGCCCTCTGCTTTCTCTCTCTGCTTCCTCCATACTAGCCCTTAACCTAAGGTGGACTGGTGGAGTGGAATTTAAAAACCCAAGATTCTTAATGCGTAACAAAATGCTACAAAGCAGCTACTGTCACAAGGGCAGAATAAAATACAACTACAAGGACAGAGGCTAAGGTTTCGCTCCTTTATGTACATACAAAATAATTGGCCTTCTAATTATCTCCATAAAAGTGAGAAAACTTGCTTGGCTTATTAGCACCTTTATTAGTACTAGGAAATCATTAGACACCCTTAATAGCTTTCTTTTTATTTTATTTTATTTTATTTTTTTGTCGGATGCGGGCCTCTCACTGCTGTGGCCTCTCCCGTTGCAGAGCACAGGCTCCGGACGCTCAAGCTCAGTGGCCATGGCTCACGGGCCCAGCCGCTCCGCGGCATGTGGGATCTTCCCGGACCGGGGCACGAACCCTCGTCCCCTGCATCGGCAGGCCGAC